>NW_024379760.1:0-6014 GCF_016835505.1 Polypterus senegalus
GCTAATCTATTTTGCTTGGCAATCACTGATTGAAAATTTTTTTCATGAGTGTTGCTGGCATATACATGGTGTGAAAACCCCTTCTGATTTCTTATTCTTTTGCATGTTTGTCACACAAAATGTTTCTGATCATCAAACACAGTTAACCATTAGTCAAATATAACACAAGTAAACACAAAATGCAGTTTTTAAATGATGGTTTTATTATTTAGGGAGAAAAAAATCCAAACCTACATGGCCCTGTGTGAAAAAGTAATTGCCCCTGAACCTAATAACTGGTTGGGCCACCCTTAGCGGCAATCAAGCGTTTGCGATAACTTGCAGTGAGTCTTTTACAGCACTCTGGAGGAATTTTGGCCCTCATCTTTGCAGAATTGTTGTAATTCAGCTTAATTAGAGTTTTCTAGCATGAACCGCCTTTTTAAGGTCATGCCATAGCATCTCAATTGGATTCAGGTCAGGACTTTGACTAGGCCACTCCAAAGTCTTCATTTTGTTTTTCTTCAGCCATTCAGAGGTGGATTTGCTGGTGTGTTTTGATTCATTGTCCTGTTGCAGCACCCAAGATCGCTTCAGCTTGAGTTGTGAACAGATGGCGGACATTCTCCTTCAGGATTTTTTGGTAGACAGTAGAATTCATGGTTCCATCTATCACAGCAAGCCTTCCAGGTCCTGAAGCAGCAAAACAACCCCAGACCATCCCACTACCACCACCATATTTTACTGTTGGTATGATGTTCTTTTTCTGAAATGCTGTGTTCCTTTTAGCCAGATGTAACGGGACATTTGCCTTCCAAAAAGTTCAACTTTTGTCTCATCAGTCCACAAGGTATTTACCCAAAAGTCTTGGCAATCATTGAGATGTTTCTTAGCAAAATTGAGACGAGCCTAATGTTCTTTTGCTTAACAGTGGTTTCTCTGGTGTCCAAAAGCTTTAGAAATGGCTTTATAACCTTCACCAGACTGATAGATCTCAATTACTTCTGTTCTCATTTGTTCCTGAATTTCTTTGGATCTTTAATGTCTAGCTTTTGAGGTGCTTTTGCTCTACTTCTCTGTGTCAGGCAGCTCCTATTTAAGTGATTTCTTGATTGAAACAGGTGTGGCAGTAATGAGGCCTGGGGGTGGCTACGGAAATTGAACTCAGGTGTGATACACCACAGTTAGGTTATTTTTAACAAGGGGGCAATTACTTTTTCACACAGGGTCATGTAGGTTTGGATTTTTTTTCTCCCTAAAACAATAAACACCATCATTTAAAAACTGCATTTTGTGTTTACTTGTGTTATATTTGACTAATGGTTAAATGTGTTTGATGATCAGAAACATTTTGTGTGAAAAACATGCAAAAGAATAAAAAATCAGGAAGGGGGCAAATAGTTTTCACACCACTGTATATATATGTATATACACACACACATATACTATGGGGTGCCAAACAGGCAAATAAATTGATTTTGTGAATATATAAAGTCTGCGGTCAGAATATATAAAGTCAAAACTTGAATATATAAAGTCATTCCCGAATATATAAAGTCAAAACTTGAATATATAAAGTCAGCGTCAGAATTCATAAAGTCATTCCTGATGATATAAAGTCAACTTCGAATTATATAAACTCATTCCTGAATATATAAAGTCAAAGTCAAAATCTATTGATTGAAACGACTCTGAACTGAACTAAGTGAACAAAAACATATTCAGAAAAATAAATTAAAAAACACTGTTAGGTTAATGTTTTTGAAAATGATGCATGTACCCTGTCCAGGATTGGCTTCTGCCTTCGCCAGTGTTGGCTGGGATTAGTTCCAGCAGACCCCCGTGACCCTGTGGTCGGATTCAATGGGTTGGGAAATGGATGGATATTCCAGCGCTTACTTTATATATTCCGACTCTGACTTTATACATTGAAGTTTTGACTTTATATATTGCAGCGCTTAATTTATATATTCCGACTGACTTTATATATTCCAGATTTGACTTTATATATTTCAGCCTTTGCTTTTATATATTCAAGCTTTGACTTTATTTATTCAGACAGTGACTTTATATAATCAAGTTTTGACTTTATATAGTTAAATGTAGTCATCATTGCATTACTTTTTCTTTACCATAGAAATTAAAAGACTATATTCAACTTCCATTCCTAACAAAGATATTTCTGGCGACTAAATAGAACCTACTTATAAATTGAGCTATTGAGCTGTCGCCTTCCTGCCTGAATAAGTCACCCTCGCTTCGCTCTTACTTTTTTACCATTCATTTAATCATGGCTAGTAGCCGGAAAAATTATAAAATGGAAGGAGGATTACACTGAGTATGGCTTTACCAAAACAATTATTGATGGTGAATCGATTATTCATAAAGCTTCAATTGGTGATCTGTTTTCTGTGTTAACCTCATATTTTTCATACTTCTCCTCAAACCAAGGGGTGCGAGGTTAAAATGAATCGGGAAGCGCTGATCATCAGTAATCGGTGTACCAGGAAATCATGCATTGATAGAAGTTCCCCTTTGCTTGGAATGCAAATTGTGATTAAATGCATGATTTTTTTAACGCGTTATGGACCACATATATCGAAGCTTCTCAGCTGTGCTTGTGCTAAGAAAAGTAAACATTTTAAAAATATGTAACACGATTGTCAATATAACCTTTTGTAAGTAGTGCCTGGAGGATTCAGTGTGGAGAAACTCCAGAGACAGTGTGTATTAATTAACTTGTGGATAGGATTACACTGTGTATGGCTTTACCAAAACAATTATTGATGGCGAATCGATTATTCATAAAGCTTCAATTGGTTTTCTATTTTTCTGTGTTAACGTCATATTTTTTCATAATTCTTCTCAAACCAAGGGTGTGCGAGGGTAAAATGAATCGGGAAGCGCTGAACAATGTAAATCGGTGTACCATGAAATCATACATTGACATAAGTTCCCCTTTGCTTGTATTGCAAAGTGTGATTAAATGGGTGATTTTTTATGTGTTATGGAGCACATGCATCAAAGCTTCTCAGCTGTGCTTGTGCTAAGAAAAGGAAACATTTTAAAAATAACGTAACAAGATTGTCAGTGTAACCTTTTGTAAGTAGAGCATGGAGGATTCAGTGTGGAAAAACTGTAGAGAGAGTGTGTGTATTAACTTGTGGATTTTTCTGTGAGTATTTGGTGGCAGCGTCACAAAGTCGCTTCCCTAACACTGCGCGTAGTAGCTCTGGGAGCTCAAGCTCAGAAGCGAAATGAGGTTAATGGGAGGGAGATGATGATGTGACTCCCCACCCGCCTTAACTGTCAACACCCCATAAACATAGTCTCTAAATTTGCATAAGCACAGCCCTTCACGTGCAATTTTAACTTGATTACAAAGTGATCAAAACTCTCTTTTATATCCTCGTCCTCTCATTAAACTTGTATGCCGCATTACCTGTGGGCATGACAAAGCGCCAGCGGCAACCTGTCTATGAACTTAATTTTAAACTTTAGGGTTTACACCTTGCTTTGTTTCCGAAGTAGCAGCACTCATGAATATGGTTGTATATGTCATTCGCTGCTTCTTATTGTTTAGCTGCCTTCTCAATTGTATAATGCACGCTTTTCTACAGGCGCTTTTGGAGCTCTTCCTGGTTTTCTATGCAATTCGTTGACAGTCAGTTCCGCATGATTACGCGGGAGGCGGATGATGTCACATGAAACTCCGCCCCACGGCTTCGAGCTCAACTCCATTACAGTAAATGGAGAAAAATAGCTTCCAGTTATGACCATTACGCGTAGAATTTCGAAATGAAACCTGCCCAACTTTTGTAAAGAAGCTGTAAGGAATGAGCCTGCCAAATTTCAGCCTTCTACCTACACGGGAACTTGGAGAATTAGTGATGAGTCAGTGAGGGCTTTGCCTTTTATTAGTATATATATATATATATATATATATATATATATATATATATATATATATATATATATATATAAGTCTCATGACAATGACAATACAATTACATTGTCAATCATGATTTACGTTATTATTAAAATGTTTCCTTTTTTCTTTTCATTACTTCTTCTTCACTACTACTGGGTGTTTTGCTAGTATAGATATATAGATAGATAGATATATACATATAGATATATATATGTATGTATGTATGTGTCTATATAACGTAACATGATTGACAATGTAATTGTTTTGTCATTGTCATGAGTGTTGCTGGCATATATATATATATATATATATATATATATATATATATATATATATACTAGCAAAATACAGCAAGGCGGGGGAGTAGTGTGTTAAAGAAGCTATGAAGTGAAAAGGAAACATTTTGAAAATAGCGTAACATGATGTGTGAACGTAATTGTTTTGTCACCGTTGTGAGTGATGAGTGTTGCTGTCATATATATGTATATATATATATATATATATATATATATATATATATATATATATACATATATATACAGTACATACACATATATATACATACGCACACATATATACACACAAATACATATCTAGATATATACACACACAGCTATTTCGTATCAGTGCAATACGCTGCTTGTTAAAGCGGATAACTCCCGCTCTTACGCGTGCAAGTCTGCGTGGATATTATGAACTTCTCGTATTTGTTCAAGTTCTACTGTATTTAAATTTTAAATAGAAGGAATTTTTATTTAGTCGACAGAAATATCTTTGGTAGGAATGGTAAAATAGAAAGGAATATTATTCCTGAATAAATCAACTCAAACCTTAAACAACTGATAATATTTTGCTCTCCATAAAAATATATCCTGTCTAAATTATACAAGTTAGAAATAAAGTAAACGTTAAAAGAACAAACATTCAAATTTCTTTACTCTTATGTAATTTTACATAAAAAATAAACTTAGATTTTAAATATCCCAAAAGATATTGCTCTCCATTAAAATATATCCTGTCAAAATTATACAAATTCAAATATGAACATGCTGCATAACAAAACCTGGAAATATAAATAAAATGTGTTCCTTTCAGCCATAACAAATCAAATCATTCAGTTGTCTTTGCTCATATATCATTTTAGAGCTGGGCGCCTGGCATCTTTTTGGCAACAAGTTCGTTTCTGTTTGGTGTGAGGTTCTGTGTTGTGGAGATTCTCAGGATGGATTGCAGGTGCTCATCAGTGAGGCGACTCCTGTGTTCTGTTTTGTTAGTCTTTATCACTGAGAAGAGCTTCTCACACAGATATGTGCTACCAAACATGCACAAGGTTCGAGCCGCATGTAGACGGACTTTTTTGTTCTTCAAAGTCACCAAAGCGCCGTGCAAACTCAGTGCGCTCAGTTTATCAGCAAAGTCACGCGTTTTGGGAACACCGTTGTGCCGACTTGGTTCAACATTACTTGGCAATAGGGAAAGTGCGGCAAGTTGCACTGGTGCATTTGTGTCTCCCATAAAAGTAGCTTCACTTGAAATCACTTTGTGATTTTGCACGGGTAAAAACGTCTGCTAAAGTGTCAGATTCTTCTTTAACTCTTCTGCTTTCTGTATCTTGTGCATTGCATTCAGGTCTTTCATGTTATCTTGATGTTTTGTCTCATAGTGCCGTGCTTAGATTACATTTTGTAATTTAAGCAACGTACAAGCTCCACAAATGAGACACACATGTTTACCGGCAATGTCAGTAAACATATTCTCAGCCTCCCATCAGTTTTTAAAGGCTCTATGTTCAGAATCACCTTTTCTCTTTGGTATCATATGGGATAGCTTCGCAATAACACGCAGCATCATAAGCTAGACTTGATTAACGCCGTAAGTGTTCGGCAAGGCAGCTGAAGCGCTGCATTATGGGATCTGTAGTTTATTGTGTTACCAGCGCTAAATATCCCCGGGCCATTAATAACAATAATATATAAAATGATCTCGTCCGGATGTGGCCTGCGGGCCTTGAAGTTTGACACATATGGACTAAATAGAACTTGAAAAGATATATTTTTCAAATGTGATCGCGCAATTCAAATCGAGTTGGACTATGACACTCTCG
>NW_024379761.1:0-14189 GCF_016835505.1 Polypterus senegalus
GACAGATGGGTGATTTCTCAGAGGACTTATGTCCCAAGATAAGACTTTGTAAGAGATTAACCTTGGGCCAGAAATAAAAGACAAAGTAGATGACAAAGTAGAATATCATAAATTCAAAATGTTCCCGCATAATACAGAGCAGGTTAGAAAATAATGAAGTACAAAATTCTAAGTCCAAAAATGATGAAGATTGATTAACAACAAATGGAAATTATTACTTCATATATCCAAAGAAAGAGATTGAATATATTGGTTTAAATTTAAGTAACTGTAGATCTCTAATTCATGTTGCTATCAGGAAAAGTAGTTTTCTTGCCAAGAAAAAACTTTTCAGAGAATTAAAAGATTTGTTGTTTGGTGAAAGTGAAATTCGGAGAGAAAATTTAAAAGCCCCTGGAAAGACTTATGCAAAGAGATTTTAAAGTTTCCCTACATCCAAAACATTTTACAACCCCCTATTTCCCAATCATTTCTCATTTATGTAATGCTATTGTCAGACACAGTTCAGAATCTAATTCAGGAAAGTAGTGTTTCTTCCCAATGAAGGGGGCCTATCCACGAGAATTAAAGGTTTTGTTGTTTGGCAAAGTGAAATCCACATACAAGCAGATGAGACATGAAGTTGCTGCTACGTAAGCAGGCGGAGGAGGGGGGCGAGCAAGGAGAGTTGGCGTAGCCCCAGAAACATAAAAAGAGTACAGGGCGGGCATAGAAGAGTTCTGAAGAACAGCCCACTGCTCCCTGGGTTTCCTACCAGGAGGGACTCCCTTGTTTATGGCAGTTCCACCTGACCCCGAAGTGTTCCTGGGTGCGTGTTCTGGCACAAAAAAAATACCACAGGTCCAACACAAAAGCTTCCCTCTCAGCACTCTGAGGGTTGGGAAAAGGGAAGAAAAAAGCTCAACAGGGAGAAGTGGAGAAGAAAAGGAAGAAATGGATTTTTTTGTTTTGTATTTGAAGACACCTGTGTAGATATTTTCCTAAATATAAATGGTCCTTTAAACCTGGCTAGTGGTGTGGTTGTATCTGGGGTTGGGGTTTTGAAGGACCCCCGCTTGGGCACAACTATATATATTTAATATCTATGTAAAACTGAACCTATCACTTTTAGATTTTAAATCCCCATTTGGCAAAGGAATGCTATCTATCATTCTGAAATTTGCTCCTTTGGAATTACATTTAGTAAATGTTCTGTGCTTTTTTTAGGGGAAATGCCCCAAAAGGCATTTTTAGACCTGGCAAAGGCATAAAGTTACTACCCAAGGTGAGTTTAGTCACACAAAGTTTCCCCTTTTTGTAATTATTCAGTGACTGCACCTGCACTTCATTCCACTCCAGAAAGTGTTGGCACTCCTTTAAAATATAATATATATAGTAACCTGATGAACCCTGTCCCAGGCAGGATGAACTCCCTTCCCATACATAGCTGGGAGGGCCCAAAAAAATGTTTTGTGCAGGAGGGGAAAGCAATAGCCCTGGCAATCCAGCAACCAAGGATGGGATGCCAAAAGGGCAAAATGAGGAAGCATCCTGAACAGGACAGTATAGCACACATATGGGACAATGGGAGACTGTCTCACAGGTATTTTCCTCCCCATACACTGGTTGCAAAATCTCTTATGGTAAACTCTTATGGACAGCCACAGGTGGCATCCCATAAGTCTGCCCTGTTGGGATCCATGGGGCTGATGGGGGCTGTAGAAGTGAAGACTCGGTTCCACCTGATCTTGAAGTGCTTTCCGAGACAAGCAGTTGGCACCAGAAGTCTTCTTAGTGGGGCTTAATTGGAAATCCTTCACTTAACAAAGGGACTGAGTCAGGAGAGGAGATGGACAATGCTTGCCTAGCATGAAGCGGAAGAGAAACAGAAAAGGATTGTGCTGTTCCCTAGTGACCATTTTATATATTTACTAGGGGCAAGCCCCCTGGTGCCTTCAGTTGCCAACCCTCCCTGGCATTCGGCACCCAGCCCCAGTTGCAGCTAGTCTGTGAAGAGCGATGCAGTCCGGAGATGCAGTTGCTCCTCTGAAACCCTCTTAAACAGTGATACGGTGAGAAACAAATACAGCTTTTTTTACCTCCTCTTTGCCTCGATCAGCTGCTGGATTGCTGCTGCTGCCGCGCTGTGTGATCTGCATCTGCATACGCTTCAAACATTTAAAGCCTGTACAGCAGCTGTCCTACTCTTTGTCTTTGTCTAATGGAAGTTAAAATCTATTATTGCTAGCTCTGATGAAAATCTGCATGTTCTCTGTGTGGCTAGGATATTATTAACAGAAGCGACTTGTATGGAGCAGTTCTGCAGGTGTGGAGTGAAGTTTTTGGCTCTTCCCAGCTGTTCCAGCAGTGCCTAGATTATCATCCAATTAAGATGCCAAACGTATGACAAGTTCTCTGAGAAGCTTCATTAAAAATATAAGACTAGAATCTCTGCTTTCCGTTGTAATCAACAAATTGTGTAAAGAATGTTCTGTGACCTTGGATGAAACTGAGCTCATTTTATCTAACTGCTTTCTTTCAAGATTCTAAGAAAAGATGCAGCTGACCCCTTATTGGGCTTTGCTCTGAGAGCTCTGTAAAGGCAAAGCCGCTCTACTCACCAAGAAGTCAGAAATAAAAGAATTCTGTTTGTTTGAATTGGTGTTTGCCTGCTATTGTTTTGAACCTTGCCCACATCTTTCATTTCCAGCTCCGCATGGTTAAATTCTAAATTTCATCTCGGATGTGAGTTCTTGATATTTTTAGTTTATAATTTAAAAATGAAATAAGAATCTGAAAATCTAACAACATCACATTAAAGTTTCGATAAATTCTGAAAAGAATGATACCAAACATATATATGTAGGTTTTAAAATAACCCCCGATTTAAAGCGTGACAAAAAAAGTGACATAAAAAGTCACATAAAATTGTTGCACAAAATCGTTTCACTATTAGGCTTTTAGATTTTTTATATAGAGTAGATTTATACAGTATATCACATCACATCTCACCTGTTGCAGTTTGTTCTCATCATCCGATTCAGAACTGGCAGTGTCATCTCCGCACTCTCTGACAAGTCCAAGTCACTATTTTCTATGTCACTGAGCTCTTCCTCATTATCAAAGCCAGCAGAGTTTGTCCAATATCCAGAGTCATTTGAAGGAACTGTCATCTGCAGTAGATAAACCCAACCAGCTGATTAGTGGACAGATGGATGGATGGAAAGAAGACCTTACGCACTCTAAGATAGTGAAACAAACCAAAAAGGAATCCAGATGTTTTAAGCCTTTTCCTGACGCCACTGCAACCCTTTAGACACACCATTATGTTTATTTAATAGATTAAGAGTGAAGAAAAATGTTTACAAATTTTGTGCAGGCCTGTCAGTAACTCACTTTAAAATGATATTTATTTCTTACATATTCTTCAAACTGAACACCCTTTTCGTTCCATTTCAAAGATCAATATTTAGGTGAAACCGGGAAAGGGTTAAATACAGATTTTGGGAAGTACTTAATTTTTAACCTATTTAACAGTTCTGAACGTTCAAGATAGGAATAATTCTGCACAATGGGGCTCCTTACAAAAAATAATCCTATACATTTAATACAACGAAAACAATATTACTTGAAGTGGAATAAGAGGAGCAAAATGAATGATATCACCTCATAAAACTGCTTAACGTCAGGCATGGCGGAATCATGGAAAAGGATGTCCAGGGCAATACATCAACCCTACTGGCTAATTAGTGTCATAAACAAGCACAAACTTTAGGATGGTTCAACCCTGTGCTCAGAGGTAAACCCAACCTGGTATTGTACCAAAACCCCTTGTATTATATATATATATATATATATATATATATATATATATATATATATATATATATATATATATATCACTGTCAAACATCGTAGTAGGACCCGATTGATTGAAGCACCTGGAACTTTTACGCCAGGAAGTGGGTATAACTTTCCCCTCTGCTTCCTGAAAGAAACCTTCCTGCACCATAGGCCTTTGACCGCAGTCGTTACTTCGCCCTTCCTCCCCCATCTTGCCCTGACTATCCTTCCCATCCTCCCTTGGGGTCCTTCCAGCTTCCTCCACTCGCCCACCCAAAAAATGGTCACACGCCAGGAGTGGCGTCATATGAACTGTTTAGTTTGTGCTTTACCGTTTTTTCTTGGCAAAGTTCTGGTAAAATAGGGCAAACCCTAACCTTATTGTTGCCCCTCGGTCCTTTGACAAGGGCGAACGGCGGAATGGAGAGATCCCGGAATACGGAGGACAGGCCCTCAACAGGCACAAGTATGAATGACCAGCTCGGCTGCAGTCGGCAAAGCCACCACCGGGAGCTGGAGGCCACGGGTGGTTAGTGGGAAGCCACGGCGGCCCAGACCAGGCCAGGCAGCCGCCTCCCCCTTTTATCCCGAAATCTTCGGGGACCGTACTACTGGCATGTTAGGACGCCACCAACAGTGGCAGCGTCCGGGCGCCCATCCTGGCGCCATACCTAAAGGGATTCCGCGCGCCTTTTATACCTCCTGGGGAGGCCGCTAATTGACCTCCCAAGCCCAAATACGGCCCGCTGGCATTAGCCGGCTTGCGGCGTCGTGGCGAACGGGGCCTTGGGACCGAAAAGACCCGCTTCGCCTAAAGTCTGCAAGTGGCGCGGTAGGAGGAGACCGGAAAAAAGTGGTGTGGCGGGCCGGAAAGGGGGTAAAGGATGCCAGTCCCTGCACAGGTCGGCACGCCCCAGTCGGGCCTCCCGCCCCGGAGCGCCCAAGTTGCGGTCCCCCACTTGGGGGTCAGAAAGCCTGCTCCCCGGAACCGGCGGGACGGGCGGCCACCAGCCTCCCGCCGCTGCGAAGCGCAGCCAGAGCCAGAAAGGCGGACCCCGCTGTTTCGGGGCGACCGGTCACCTGCTACCAAACCGCCCCATCACCGCCCGGACCAAATGACTGCAGCCGTCGGAGAGTATTGTACCCGGCCGCATCGGCGCCCGGTCACGGGAGTGGGTTTTGCTAAATGGGCCGCCGGGGGGTTTTTGCGAGCAACATTACCATTGTTTCGCGTTGTCTTACCGCAACAGTGGTTAAAAGATTGTTGGTCACTTGTGTGCATGGGGGACTAGGTCATATCGCCGGCCACGCAGGTCACCTGGAAGGGGAACCAACCCAAATGACGGTGGCCTGTGTTCCCTTGGACCCCCTTCCCGGTGATTTTGGGGACAAGACTGTCTGAACAGCGGTAAGCCATTCCAGCCCGGGCCTCGCCGGATCTTTTTATGGGGGAAAAGGCACCTCCCCGCTGCCTCCACGCCGCAGGGGCGGGCCTGGCGCTGGTGAGGAAATTTCCATCGGACCTTGACCCGAAGATTCCGCGGGAGAAGGGACAGCCAGGGAACTTTCCGGCCAGCCCCAAGACCTCGCGGGCCTCCATCAATTTGTCCCACCCGCCTCCTTTAAGAGGGGCAGTGGAATAATTCCCGCGCTTGCCGAATGCGGCGTCTGCCTAACAGCCAACACCCGGACGGATCCACAGCGGAAACCCCTTTCTTTGCCTGAGAAGATCTGTTGTACCGGTGGCTCCCATGAGGGCTTTGTGAGGTTGTTGCTAATTCCGCGTACTTCCGGCGGGAGATATGCAAAGTTGGCATGCCACCTCCTAGGCACCGGCCGAAAACCTGGAGGGGTTGCCCGCTTCGGCCTGGGATAAATGAGGTCCCGGTTCTCAATTCCGGAAGTGCCGACCCCCAGGATTCCAAAGGAGGGACCGCGGTCTCTAGTCCCTATTCCCTCGTGGACACCCCCTTTGAAAGGATAGTTGAGGGGGGACCCTGAGCCTCAACCGTGGCACAAGTATATCCTGTCATGGTGGACATGCCACCCGTACCAGGCGGCCCCGCCCCCGGGCTATCACAAAAAAGCACCTCGGAACTGGTTAAATTTGGCCACGGCTGGCGCATCAGGGAGGTCCCTCAGGGACCAGATCCCCTTCCGGATCACGTTCAAGGAGGTAGCCAAATTACTGCAGATAAAGCACCTGAAAGCGTGGGTCTATCACCCGAAACTGCGGGTTATGAACGGTTTAATCAGACCCCATCGATGCCCCAAGGTAGTCAGCGCCCGGCAGGAACTGGACCAGCTCCTCCGCCGGCTTTTGCTTCCGGGGGTACCCCAGGCCTCAGGTTTCCCTCCCATTTGAATTCCCTAAGGGGCCAACCGGGAATCCTGCACCTAAAGAAGGCTGGGAGGGTCTTCTCCCAACATTTGGAGTACGAAGCGTTTAACCGAATCACCAAAGATCAGGCCTCCTAAAAGGACGTGACTGAAGCAGCAGCGCAAGGCCCGGTTTACAACCGCGCTCCGCCCTAAGGATCACCCGGGGACCGAAGTGCTAGGTGCTCGCCCTCCCACCGGCTGCTCGCCACTGGCGGGGCCTTACAGGTTAAGGAGAGGCGACTCAGACTATTTGGGAAACAAATCCAAACCGAAGTGAGAGGATCTATCATGTCAACCTGTTAAAGCCCGGGAGAGATAGAGAGGAGCTCCCCAGCCCATAGGTCACTCTCCTTTTCATGAGCACAACTGCCCCAACCTCGGCAAGAGCTGACCCCCAAGCAGCGCGGGAGTAGCCCAAACACCCGAAAGCACCCCCAGGTAGTGCAAAGTCAATTCCGACCGCGCTGATTGCCCACATATAGTCATCCCGGGATCCGTAATCGCCCGGGAGAGGCCCTACAGACTCCGGGGGCAAAACCCCCAGAGGTCGAACTGAGGTAAACGATGTTGACATGGACATAATTGAAGGGGCCATAGTCCCGGTCCAGCCCCTATTGTCCTCGCTCCAAGCCAGCGGCTCCTGGAGGTTCTGTAACGACTTTAGACGCCTGAATCAGATCTCCAGTTCGATGCCTACCCCATGCCCCGCATTGACCAACCCCCTTGAGCGGGTGACGGCTCGGGATCTGACTACCCTTGACATGACAAAAGGTATTGGCAATTCCTTTAACGGCATCCGCAAAGGAAAAACGGCCTTTAGCACCCTAGCGGGCACTGGCAGTAAGGTCCTCCCATTTGGGCTGCACGGGGCCCCGGGGGACCTTCCAACGCTCTGGGGAGACAGAGTGCTGAAGCCCCACCAGTCCTTTTAGTCAGCCTACCTGGGTGTGCGTTGATCTATTCCGCACCTGGGAGGAGATCTACTGAGGTCGCAGCTGTCCCTCAACACTGGCTACAGCCGGCCCCCCCTATAAACCCCGAAGTGTTTTTGGATTAAAGGAGGCCAAAATTTAGTACCCGGGGACAAGGACAGTGCGGCCACAGGCTCCAAAGTTAAAGACATCTTAGAATGGCCCCGTCCAATCAAGAAACAGGTGCAGGCTTTTCTTGGGGCTTCGGGTTACTACCCCGGTTTGTTCCCTCTTTTCCAAAGAGCAGCACCCTTGACTGACCTGACAAAAGGGCGCCCCTATAAGTGGTGTGGACCGACAAGCAGAACACGCTTTAGTGACCTAAAGAAGGCCCTAACGCCGGGATGTGTTACGGACGCCCATTTTGGGGTCCCGCATTTTTCTCAGACCGACGCTGGGCACGGCTGGCCGGTTTAGCCAAAGCCCCCGTGGTGTCGAGCACCCCGTGATGCCTTAGCCGGGAAACTGATGGACCGGAGACCCGACGCCGCAGGGAGGAGAGGGGCCTGGCCATTAAGTGGGCAGTGACCCACCTCCGCATTACCTGCTGGGTGCACCGCTCTGGTGACTGATCACGCTTTCACTTCAGTGGATGTCCCCCACAAAGAGTCAATCCGGGTCACCAGGTGGTTCCTGGACTTCAGCCAGTAAGTCCACTGTCACTATCGGGGGCACCCTTCAGGCCAGCCGATGCCCTCTCGTATTCCACACTTTGAAAGTCCGGCCACCTGGACGGTCCTGGGCTGGGGATGGGTCCGCACGCCCAGTAGGAGGCCGGATTGATTAGGCACCTGGGGAAAACCCTTCGCCAGGGAATGGCGGGGGATAACTTCTCCCTCTGCTTCCTCGTAGAAAGAAAGACCTTCCTGCACCATAGGCCTGGATTCCGGAAAAGGTACTTCCCTCCTCCCCTATCTTGCCCCGACGCTCCTTCCCATCCTCCCTTGGCGTCCTTCCAGCTGCCTCCACTCCGCTCCACCCCAAAAAAATGGCCGCACGCCAGGAGTCGGGGCCGTATGAACTGTTTAGTTTGTGCTTGACCTGTTTTTTTTTTTTCTTGGCAAAAGTTCTGTAATATACGGGCGAAACCCAACCCTTTTTGCTGTCTCCTCGGTCCTTTGACAACAACATACACACCTATATATACTGTATATATATCAGCAAATATTGTGGCCCCATTCTCACCATGTCTCACCATATATACTTGTTTTTCTGGCACCAGCTGCCAGTGCCGCTAGCCATTTTGACTAAAATTGTCTTTAATATGCTGACTGTAACACTTTCTGCCACGCTGTTTTGTACAGCACAAACAATACACAGATTTGTCCCACAACCATTCAAAATGTTATTTATCCCCTTCCCTGCCCTTCAGCATTTGGACTGATGTTTGGCCTGGTGTTTGGGGTTCAAATCCTGCTCCTGGCACTGTGACCATGAGCACTCATCTGCCTGTACCCAATTGGCAAAGAACAAAGGTAATGTACAAGCTGTCTGGAAGATATTGAAATTGCCATAAATGGGGGCTCAGAGGTGGGATCTGCACTGGCAGTCGGAAGGTTGCTGGTTTGAATCCTGTAAATTGCAAAAGGGAGTTCTCTGTTGGGCCCTTGAGGGCCCTAACTTCAATTGCTGAGCTCTTTTAGTAGTTAGAGTAGTTGAGTAGTTAGAAAACGCCATATAAATGCAATGATTTTTAGTATTTATAAAATATCAGCCTTATATGTAATGTCTACTAAACACCAGGCAGGTGTTTTATGTTTGCCCAGTAACTAAATTATTTTGATTTCGGTTCAGAAATAATTATAAAATGTTGTCTATATAAAATATATATATATATATATATATATATATATATATATATATATATATATATATATATATATATATATATATATATTATATATATATAAATAAATATATATATATATATGATAATAAATAAAAATATAAAATATAGACAGACAATCTAAAAAATCCTGTACATGTTTATTGCTTAATACGTGCATTTTAACAACATACACATTAGGTGGTTATCGGTGACATGATTGACGAGTCAGCTGTCAGTCATTTAGCGATAAATTAGGTATTTTTTTTAAAAGAGGAAAGGAGATAGGAAAAAAGTGACTTTCGGAATTGCCCAGCTCTTCTAATAAAGATGTGTTTTGTGTGTGTTACAGATGTCTGAAAAGGATTTAACGGTGTGCCTGATATTCTGAGCCAGTTTCACCACCGGAGGTTTCACGTTAGCTAATAAGAGCGACACTTCTTCAGTCACACTTCGAATGCTGTAGTGCAGGCATGAACGGAGGATGGTTGGAGTGCAGATTGTGGGGTTATTGACAAATTCCATATCTGTTTTTATTATCTTAGTAATACATCTGCTTGAAGTAGGGGGCCCGAATTGCCTCGAAAGCTTGCATATTGTAATCTTTTTAGTTAGCCAATAAAAAGGGGTCCCTTTTGCTTAACTTTCACCTCATATTATTTTAGTTTAAAACTATGTCGCTCATGTATTAGGATACATTAAACTAAGTAATTAAAATGTGGAGGAAAGTCTGACAGAACAGCGTATCGTCATATCGTTAACGCCGTCCAATCTGTCCATTGCATATACAGGTGTAACAACCGTAAACTGGCGCCCATCCGGACCGGCGGCCAGACCATCACAAGGGGCACCCGACGCCCCCCTACCTCATTTTTTCTCGCAGACATATCCGCCGATGTGGACCCCACTGAAATACAGCTGTAATTAAAGGACTGGGAAATCAACGAACAAAACGACGTATCGCATCCGAGATTCGAAAGGAAAGCAAAAGTTTCTCCAGGCCAAAGAAGACGAAAAAGAACGGAGTCCCTGAAGTGTCAGCCCTTATAAACACAATTTGACAATCATATATACCAGAGATCGCAGCCACGGCAACACCGGGCGTACCCAAGAATACACTTCTAAAATTAATCATTAAAATACGGGGGACCGGCTTACCCGAGTCGTAAATAGCCGCCATCGTTCACAACACCGTAGGGGGACTCCAAAGAGTTTTCTGTGCGCTTTCGCTTTCATTTCAAGAGAATTAAATTTTTGCTTCACTGTATGTAGTTTGACAGCAGCAGGGTGCATTTGTAACCGCCCCAAAGCTCAACCCACTCACCGTAAGGCGGGCCTGACTTGAACTAGCCAAGTACAATTCCCCGATCACGTTTTAAGGTGATGGATGACTTTAAGTCACTTATTTTGTGTCATTCCTAACCAAGTGCCATCAGTTCTGGTCCAAAAATGTGTTTATGCCCAGGAATTTTCTTTAACCCAGTGTTCATATTAAAGAGGTTATTTCACCAAGTTAAGTGATAAACAGTATAAGGTAGAATATTGTAGATCCCCGTGCGCCCGGCAGAAGAGGGGTGTTTTCTACCTGACTGAGATTCCTTTAGGAGATAACACCGCAGAGGGATCGACCGGGAAAGGGAAAGGCGGGAAGGAAAAAAATTGCAAGTTTTAATTTTTGTTCATGTATGTGTGTTTGACGGCAGAGCTGATTTGTAACAACAAAACATTTATTTATATAGCACATTTCATACAAACAGTAGCTCAAAGTGCTCATAATAGATTAGAAAATAAAAGACACAATAAGAAACAAAATAAGTCAACATTATTAACATCAATAAAAGAAAGGGTTCAATGCCAGGGGGACAGAAAAAAAAAACCTAGACGGCGGGAGAAAAATAAAATCGTAGAATTCCAGACCATGAGACCAGCCCCCTTTGGGCATTTTTACCTAACATAAATGAAACAGTCCTCTTTGGATTTGGTCCGGGCTTATGAAGATGGTCACGTGAATTCGCCTTTTAACCTTTCTTCATTTTGGGAGCATCATGAAGAGGGTGGTGGCCAAGGCACCACCACAAAAAAACCGGAAAAGAAACAGAAAAGAGAGTGGGGGTCAGTACATTTTAGAGCCACCAGAATAGTTTTAGGGGAAAATTTGAACATATAGAGTATCAGGATTAGTTAAATTGAAAATTTAAGTTAATAAAAGGCCTGTTAAAGAATGTGTTTTCGCAGTGTTTTAAAGTGCTCACTGGTATTTGCTGCTAATTCCCACTGGCGGCTATTCCAGATTTTGGGTGGCAGCAGAAGGCCTTCACCACTTTTAAGTTTTGTTCTTGGAATTCTAAGGAACATCATTTGAGGATCTGAGGTTACATTTGGAATTAACCACCCCAAAGCTCAACTCACTCAATCAACAGGCGGGCCTGACTTGAACTGTACCCAAAGACACCATCCTTAAGGTGATGGATGACTTTTAAGTCATTTATTTCGTGTCTTTCCCCAACCAAGTGCACAGTTCTGGTCCAAAATGTGTTTATGCCCAGGAATTTTCTTAACCCCAGTGTTCATATTAAAGAGTGTTATTTCACTAACTAAGTGATAAACAGGATAAGGTAGAATATTGTAGATGCCACGCGTTTGGACAGGCATCCCGCCAGGAGGGGGTTCCCTTTACCTGGACTGGAGATTCCCTTTGGGCAGATAAGCATCCTGGCCATGGAGGAAGAAGGGATCGGGACCAGGAAGGAAGGCCCAAAAGGGGGAGGGAAAGACATTGCTGAAGGTTTTTAATTCCCCAGCACAGCAGATGTAAACAGCCCCTGATGTTGGTGCCAGTGGAAACCAGCAAGGCATGCCAGGAGATGTAATCCGCAGAGCAGACCTGCTGAGTCACTGGGTGCGGAGAGGCCCCGCAGGGAGAAAAGCTCCTTGTTGAATGAATTTCAGTGTGACCTGGAAGTCTTCCATCCCCCACAATCACCCTGGCACTGGAAGTACTCCGGTCCCAAAAAAGGGGACTGCACCCCTATCCAGGTGAGTTGGAGCTGGGAGGTAGAGAGGCAACACTTGACTGGAGGAGGGTCAGAAGTGGTGAGGTTATAGTGAGGAGAAAAAACCTGTGTTTTGTGTTTGTTATGGCATATTTAGGTGATTTGGTTAATAAACCAACCTTTATTTGAACCTGGGACTGTGCTTGTGTGTTTTGTTGGGTTGGGGCCACTGATGCCCTGGTTTCCATCACAATATATATAAGGCAATTCTTCCCACTAATGGAATTGTTCCTTATCCAAGTCAGTGTCTAACTGGAACAATGCTTAAACAATGAAGACAACTAAATAATAAGCATTTGTGTAAACAGCAAAAAAATGAACTACTAAATTCGAAACCCCGACATCCTTAGAAAGTGAAGTCATGAAAAAATGCTCTGTGGCCACCCACTCTTACAAACACTGGTTCTTTAATGGGGCTTTATTAGGTTGTGTGGTTCCTTGCAGATCGATTTCTTGATAAAGACCATTTCATTGGAGTATGATATGAATTTGGTTCTTTTGGGGGTTAGAAAGGGGTTCTTAACAAGGAAACAGAAATCTTTAATGTATCAGAGGCTACCTACAGGGGCCGCACCAACATTAAGGTGAAATTAAACATTGCCTAATGCACAGATCCAAAGGGGGAAAAAACCCAAACCACTAGTTAGCTATCAAACCTTGGTGGGACACTAATAAGCTTGGCTAGGGCACAAATAACCTAACACTGGCACTTTACTACCCAAAAAAGATACGGCGATCAAGACAACCCGAACTGAGCCTGTGATTGTGATGCAGTGAGAGTTCTTTTTTAAAAACCCTGAACCACGGGAATTAACAAATCTGTTGTTATCCATTTATGGAGCCGTTTTGGATCTAAATAAATAGGTTCTTTCTGGAACCTTCATGTGGGTGGTTCTTTGGGAAACAAAAAAGTTTCTTCCTAAGGCAGAGGTTTCTGCTGTGATGCCCACACCTCCAAGGGTGAGAGATGGCATTTCGAAATGCATCAATGAGAAGGGCTGTGGGCGGGTTTCCAAAACTGAACAAGGTGAGTTGTCCGACTTTACCGTGGTGGGATTGGTGTCTTGCGTGTGCCGCCATTTGTAGGTCATTTACTAGTTATGCTCCAATTTTATGATATGAAAAGAGTCAAGCATTGTGAATGCAACTGTCACTCGGAATGAGCCACAGAAGTGTTATTCTGGGGGCTGGGGAGTTTGTGAAAAGTGAATAACTTTTTCAAGGAATGTAATTTGACCTTGCAAAGATCCTTAGAGAGGAGAGGTCTAGTATTCATTATTTGCAAGTCCTGATCATGATACGTCACCCGATTTTGAGATTTGATAGACATTTTGGTGGATGGAGGGAGACTGAACTGAATAAACACCTGCTGCTTACACTCAGCCCATCTTCCCGCTGGCGGTCCTGACAGTAGTGCAGCAATTTTAACTGTGCAGGAATCTGCTTTTGAACTGCAGTGCAGGTGTTATCGGGAACAAATCTCACCTGGTGTATCATTGCTTAGTGGCATGCTGGCATCTGTTGCTTCCAGGGGTCTCCCAACCCCCCAAAACCCTCAATCATTGGTCATGTGTCATTTCCTTGTGGGCTTGATGCTTCATGGGATACCCCAACCCCAGGTTGTCAATGAAAATTTTAAGCTTCACGGGGACACATTTACAAGATTACTGAGATTTATAAAGGGTAAACTGCTCACTTTATATTATTTTATATACCAAGTTAAAAATTCAATTTGTACCCCCAATACCATGTGGTTCAATTTGGATTCAAAAAATGTGAAATTTGATTTTTCATCTTCAGATGTGATATTACTTTGTAGGGGTGTGAACATAAATCAAACAGTTTCTAGGGTTGCAGGGGGATTAAAAGGTTGGGAACCAATGCACTGTGGCATCACTCTGAAGCACCTTTTGGGACCAATGGTCCTTGACATCCCTTTTTTGTCCTAGTCTGCTGTTTTACTAACTCCCATCACATATCAAATGTATTGCTTGTATTACTTTTTTCAGTAACCACAATCCCCACAATGGAATTTAAAACCTGAGGTTACTGAACTTATTAAACACTGATCAATATTAATTTCTATACAATTTGGGGCACAGGCTTTAGTGGACAGGTCAACCCCACCCTTTGGGG
>NW_024379762.1:0-29833 GCF_016835505.1 Polypterus senegalus
ACCCGTGCTCATCCTGCAGCGAGCTCATCTACTTCTATCAAGGCTGCTCTCTTGAACGGGAGATCAGTGTCTAATAAAACATTTATTCTGCAAGACATTATTATCTCAAATAAACTGGATTTCTTTTTCATCACTGAGACGTGGATTGTAAATGGTGATTCTTCATATTTTACAGACTTGGTACCTTCAGGTAATTTATTTTTAAACTCTCCTTGGTTGACTCGTCGTGGTGGGGGCATTGCCACTGTTTTTTAAATTAATACAAGGAGTTTGTTTAGTAGCTTCGAACTGCAACTTTTTGAAGTGTGCAGCTCCCCTTCTTTGTTGTTTGCTGTGGTTTATACACCTCCTGTAATTAATGATATCTTCATTTCTGAATTCTGATCGCCTGGCTGATATTACCCGCTTCCATGACAAAGTATTTATTGTTGGTAATTAAAACATTCATGTATGTTGTTAATCGAAAGCTTTGGTTAATTAGTTTTTATCACTATTGGACTCATTTGATTTTATCCAGCATATTAATACGCCAACTCACTCTCCTGGGGCCTCGTATAATGCCGTGCGTAGAATTCGCACTATAACATGGCGTAAGCACAAAAGCCGAAATGTGCTTACGCACAGAAAAATCCAGATGCAGGAATCTGTGCGTACTCCAACTTCCACGTTCTTCCGCTACATAAATCCCGATCAGCGTGAAAACTAACGCTCGTGCACGCGCATTTTGTAACGCCCCAAATCCTCCCAGAATTACGCCTATTTGAATATGCAAATCAATATAAATCGCCCTTCTGTGAAAAGACAATAGGAAAAACACAGGGAAAATATAAGAATTTCAGCGAATACCAAGTGGAGGCAAAGGAAAAACATACTATTTGTTCAAATAAACCGTGGTATAATCAACAAAATGAAGTTGATCAAGTGACATAGCGTGTTGGAGAAACTTGAAAGCTCACATTCACAAAATCGCACAGTGCCGGAAATAAAAAAGAAGTCACATATCAAAGTTGCCGTGAAAAGAAGAGTTGTAAGCCCACTGTCTGAGTGTCATATGAAAGTTTATTAGGGTACAGTGAAAAAAGGCAAACGGTGGGGAAAAAGCACGAAATGTCAACTTTAATCTCGAATTTTCCACTTTAATCACGTAGTTTATTTTGTTATTTAGTAGAACATTATAAACTTCATCTTAAAATCGTTTAATTAACCAGTTTCTCAAAATTACATCGTAATTAAAGTAGCACATTAAATGCTTTGTTTTGTATTTGATCTTCTACTCTTATGTGCTCTATGTGTGTGAATCACTACTTGCTTCTTAAACTGGCTCTCTTCCTCCAACTGGACACAGAGTCCATTACATTCGTGATATTACAGCTCTCTGAATAACTAAAATACTGAGATGTATACGTGATGTCATTTTATGATGATAGGAGCTAAAGCACATTATTAAACATGTGTTTCATGAGCCTCGTGCTCATGACAAGCATTTATCTTTTGTCGGAATTTGTCGCTGCGTTTTTAGCTGTGTTGTTATTTTCTCTTTCTGTTTTATATTCAATATATATTGGCGTGGCTGCCCCAAGAGTCCTTGCTTTTCTTTCCCCAAGTAACCGATCGCCATACAATCAGCTCTGTAATAGAAGTTAAGCCATCTGTAAGCTTAGCGCCGATTCTTCAAAAGCGTTTAAAGAACATTGAAATATCTTCGTAGTACATGTTTAATTATTCTATCCTTCACGACACTCCCAGTGAAGAATATAGATTATTTAAATGAAGTTAAAGTTTTATGTGTATAATTTAACAAACATATTTTGCTGCATTTCACCTTAAAAATGATATTGTCATCATATGTAAATACGCGCTTTATAAAGTGGCCCAGGTTGTGAGATATTATAACTGTAGTGCAAGTTTACAGTGGGGTGATTGTACTTATAAGTACAAACAGTTCTACAAGGAGCAATTGATTGAGTGCATTTAAAGTTCTTGGGATTAAACTGTTTCTGAACCGCGAGGTCTGTACAGGAAAGGCTTTAAAACATTTTGCAGTGGCTGAGACAGCGTGTCCTTAAAGCTGTATACCGATAATTCTCTTTCCGATCAGCTGCTGCTGTGATTCACACTCAGATACAGTGATATAAATACTCCGAGTCGTGCAGTGAGAGCAATATGGAAAAAGATGATCCGCTGTGGCAACTCCTAACGGGAGGAGCTGAATGAAGAAGAAGAAGAAGTGAGAGTAACAACGCTAAAGCAGTTATGGTATTTGGAATACTATGGCTGTTCCCTGGACCATTATATTGTTACGAGTTAATTACAATCAGATGCATTACACTAATAAACAATATGCGGTTAGTTTCTGTGTATTTATAAAGCCGCGTCATGAAAATAATGAGTAATCACACAAGAACAGTACCATTGCTTTGACGCTGGGTGCCGCCAGTTTGCAAAACCGAGCGGAGACCTTGCGTACGACAAGGCATGAGGTACCGTGGAAAAGTGCGTGGCTTTACGCCAAGTGTAGGTTTTATACATCGCGATTTGAACGTGGAAAAGTTCTTACGCAACATTTCTGTGCGTACGCACCGTTTATACATGAGGCCCCTGGTCACATCCTTGATCTCATTCTTACACGTGATGTTTCAGTTAATAATATTGTTTTATGCGATGTTTCTTTTACTGATCACTTTTACAGTCATATGAAAAAGTTTGGAAACCCTCTCAGCCTGCATAATAATTGCCTCTATTTTGAACAAGATATCAGTGGTATGTCTTTCATTTCCTTGGAACACCTGAGTACTGGGGTGTTTTCGGAACAAACATTTCTAGTGAAGCAGTTTATAGTTTTATGAAATTAAATCAAATGTGTAAAACTGGCTGTGTAAAAATTTGGGTCCCCTTGTAATTTGCTGATTTGGATACATGTCACTGCTCAATTGCTGATTGCTTACAACATCAAATTATTTGGATTAGTTCGTTAAGCCTTGAACTTCATAGATAGGTGTGTCCAATCATTAGAAAAGGTATTTAAAGTGGTCAATTACAGGCTGTGCTTCCCTTTGACTCTCCTCTGAAGAGTGACAGCATAGGATCCTCAAGGCAACTCTCAAAATATCTGAAAAGAAAGATTGTTCAGTCTCATGGTTTAGGGGAATGCTAAGAAAAGCCATTTCAGAGGTTTAAAATGTCAGTTTCAAATGTAAGGAATGTAATCAGGACATGGAAGGCCAGTTGCTGTTAAATCCAGCAGGTCTGGCAGGCCAAGAAAAATACAGGAGTGGCATATGCGCAAGATTGTGAGAATGGTTACAGACAACCCACAGATCACCTCCAAAGACCTGCAAGAATATCTTGCCGAAGTCGGTGTATCTGTACATCGTTCTACAATTCAGCGCAATTTGCACAAAGAACATCTGTATGGTATGGTGATAAGAAAGAAGCCCTTTCTGCACTCACACCACAAACAGAGTCACTTGTTGGATGCAAATGCTCATTTACACAAGTCAGACTCATTTTGTAACAAAGTGCTTTGGACTGATGAGACAGAAATTGAGTTATTTGGTCATAACAAAAAGCACTTTGCATGGTGGAAGAAAAACACCTCATTCCAAGAAAAACGCCTGCTACCTTCTGTCAAATTTGGTGGAGGTTCCATCATGCTGTGGGACTGTGTGGCCAGTTCAGGGACTGGGGCCCTTGTTAAAGTCGAGGGTCAGATGAATTCAACCCATTATCAACAAATTCTTCAGGATAATGTTCAAGCATCAGTCACAAAGTTGAAGTCACGCAGGGGTTGGATATTCCAACAAGACAATGATCCAAAACACAGATCGAAAACTACAACGGCATTCACGCAGAGGGAGAAGTACAATGTTCTGGAATGACCATCACAGTCCCCTGACTTGAATATCATCGAAAAACTATGGGATGATTTGAAGCAGGCTGTCCATGCTTGCAGCCATCAAATTGAACTGAACTGGAGAGATTTTGTATGGAAGAATGGTCAAAAATACCTCCTTCCAGAATGTAGACACTCTTCAAAGGCTATAGGAGGACAGCATCTTGAGGCTGTTATATTGGCAAAAGGAGGCTCAACTAAATATTGATGTCATATCTCTGCTTGGGTGCCCAAATTTCTGCACCTGTCTAGTTTTGTTATGATGCATATTGCATACTTTCTGTTAATCCAATAAACGTAATGTCACTGCTGAAATACTACTGTTTCAAAAAGGCATGTCATATATTAAAAGGAAGTTACTACTTTGAAAGCTCAGCAAATGATAAAAACAAATCCAAAGAATTAAGATGTGATCCCAATCGTTTTCATATGACTGTAAGTCCTTGATCTTTTGACAAGTAGGTGACCGGAGGCTATCCTTTAATTTTTAGATTTTAGATTTTTCTGGGGATGCAGCTCCACATTTGTTTCCAGTGAATTAGTATTGTTTTAGGTTTATTTAATTTAATGTGATTGGATGATTGTCAACACAATATTTCCTGTTTACATTTTCACACCCACCATTAAATACAGATGAGCAAGCGCAACTTTAAGGACATGGCAACTTCAAGTGGATGTTCAGAAATCAAAGAAAATTTTATTATTTTTTTAATGAAACACACCTTCACGAATCGTTCAATTGAAAGATAAAGGAGCTCGGACTGAATCAACCTGATTTAAGAATTCAGCATCAGGCAAGTGATCGAGGATGAGATTACACACAGACTTTTTGACGTTCCTGCGGTGACAAACAGAGTTGCTTCATTGGGTGTGATGTAAGTAATACATTTTTTTGCTTTCTCTGTGTGTTGTTTGAAAGTGTCAGGAATGGTGTGCTCTTTCGAATGTTGATTCCTACCAGTGCTTTTGAAACTGGCACAGAGTGCCAAAGGCTATGAATCTGGATATGTGAATTAAAAAAAAAACAATCAAGGGATGAGTGAGTGAATGAATGAGAACAAAATGTGTAAATGGTACTTTATGATATTATTCAAAAATGAAGATTAACTGTCAGCTGATGTTGGATATTGCCTCTTCTGTTTTGAATGAGAGAAAATGATTTGGTTGACTTACTGCATTTTTTTCTCATGCTTTAAATGCTTCATGTTCTTCAGTACATAATGTGCTACACAAGTTGCAGTTTACATTAGAAATGTTCCAAGCATGACTAAATCAGTTTATAAGTCTTAAATCTAAATCTAACTTATTTAATAACAATATAAATGACAACTGTGAATGAATCAGAATGTGATTCATGCTTTAATAGGCTGGTCATGTGTAAGTAAAGTTCTGGCATACTTACAAATAATTGTTTTTAATCTGCTCCACAGGCAATTTAAAGATGTGAATTCCAGTTGTTCACAATGACATCTGACATCTACAGTGATGCTTGAAAGTTTGTGAACCCTTTAGAATTTTCTATAGTTCTGCATAAATATGACCTAAAACATCATCAGATTTTCACTCACGTCCTAAAAGTAGATAAAGAGAAACTAGTTAAACAAATGAAACAAAAATATTATACTTGGTCATTTATTTAGGAAAATTATCGAATATTACATATTTGTGAGTGGCAAAAGTATGTGAACCTTTGCTTTCAGTATCTGGTTTGACCATCCTTTGCAGCAATAACTCCAACTAAACGTTTCCGGTAACTTTTGATCATTCCTGCACACCGGATTGGAGGAATTTTAGCACATTCCTCCGTACAGAACAGCTTCAAGTCTGGGATGTTGGTGGGTTTCCTCACATTAACTGCTCACTTCAGGTTCTTCCAAAACATTTTGATTGGATTAATGACAGGACTTTGACTTTGGCCATTCCAAAACATTCACTTTATTCTTCTTTAACCATTCTTTGGTAGAACGACTTGTGTGCTTAGGGTTGTTGTCTTGCTGCATGACCCACCTTCTCTTGAGATTCAGGTCATGGACAGATGTTCTGACATTTACCTTTAGAATTCTCTGATATAATTCATAATTTATTGTTCCATCAATGAAAGCAAGCTGTCTTGGCCCAGATGCAGCAAAACAGGCCCAAACCATGATACTACCACCACCATGTTTAACAGATGGAATAAGGTTCTTATGCTGGAATGAAGTGTTTTCCTTTCTCCAAACATAACGCTTTTCATTTAAACCAAAAAATTCTATTTTGCTCTCATCTGTCCACAAAACATTTTTCCAATAGCCTTCTGGTTTGTCCACGGGATCATTAGCAAACTGCAGATGAGCAGCAATGTTTTTTTTGGAGAGAAGTGGATTTCTCCTTGCAACCCTGCCATGCACACCATTGTTGTTCAGTATTCTCCTGATGGTGGAGTCATGAACATGAACATTAGCCAGTGTGAGAGAGGCCTTCAGTTGCTTAGAAGTTAAGAAGTTAGAAGTCCTTTGTGACCTCATCGACTATTACACGCCTTGCTCTTGGAGTCATCTTTGTTGGTCGACCACTCCTGGGGAGGGTAACAATGGTCTTGAATTTCCTCTATTTGTACACAATCTGTCTGACTGTGGATTGGTGGAGTCCAAACTCTTTAGAGATGGTTTTGTAAACATTTTCACCCTGATGAGCAACAACAACTCTTTTTCTGAGGTCCTCAGAAATCTCCTTTGTTTGTGCCGTGATGCACTTCCACAAACATGTGTAAAGAGCAGACTTTGATAGATCCTGTTTTTTAAATAACACAGGGTGCCCACTCACACCTGATTGTCATCCCATTGATTGAAAACACCTGACTTGAATTTCACCTTCAAACTAACTGCTAATCCTAGAGGTTTACATACTTTTGCCACTCACAAATATGTAATATTCAATCATTTTCCTTAATAAATAAATGACCAAATATAATATTTTTGTCTCATTTGTTTAACTGGTTTCTCTTTATCTACTTTTAGGACTTCAGTGAAAATCTGATGATGTTTTGGGTCATATTTATGCAGAAATATAGAAAATTCTAAAGGGCTCACAAACTTTCAAGCACCACTGTACATTTATAAGGCAATTTAGTGTAATTTGTTGTAAATGTAGTATAAATCGGCTAGCACCTTATATAGGTGTTGTTCCATCCTTGTGCCCATTGTAAAAGAATGCACACAGCTAAGTGAAAGATTTTGGGATTGTTTTGTTTTAGTAGAGTATAATATTGCTCTACTTTTCCCTTTTGTATTATTAATATGTAGCCTTTGTCAGAATGCCTGAAATCTCACAGACTTCCCTTCTAGATCTATAACCTCAGGCAATTAGGTCTGGTAAAAGACAAGCAGGAGTTAAGTTAAAATTTAAGTAATGTATTTTTGATAATATTCATGAATAATAACAATATGCAAAGTACATTTGAGTGTTGGCAACCATACAACCTGATAAATGGAGATGTATATTTTTAGGCGGCAAACAGACTTGTTAGTTAATTAAAAATGTCTCTAGTTAAGGCATCATTGGTGGTCAGCTTTCTTTAGAACAGGCCACATGCCTGTCTCGATATGGCTGCCGAGCTGTACTCTTCATTTCAGTTCTTGCATCAGATTGGTAAGAGACAGAGAGGGTGAGATAAAGCAAGCAAATTTATGGGTTTTCTGTCCAACCCCTACAGCCAATAGGGCATCATGGTACTTAAAGGCTTTTGATACACGCCAATTCCAAACAGCCATGCTTCAGACCAATGGAACAAAGAACATCTTAACACCTGCCATCCCCCAAAACCATATGTTAAGGTAAAGCTTGGCAGTTAGGCAGCCTGGCTGCGTGGGGTTTGAGAGACTTCAGAGAAACATTTACCAAACTTGTTTCAGGCACTTCCCCCAACTCTATCGTAAAATTCACTTTCCTGACTTAGTTTTGCCTAAGTTACAAATAATCCATTGTGGAGCCCGCCGGGAGGAGGGCGAGAGGAGGGCTTGTGCCTCCTCCAGACCGTGAGGGGCGTCCGTCAGGGTTCTGTTGGGGACCACGGGGAGGGCTTGGAAGCCCTGGCCAGTAGGGGCCCGTGGCCAGCGCCAGGCGGTGCCCTGATGCCGGTTTATCCCGTGTGAGTGCGCCCGGCGGGGCTGGAGCCTGGCTGGGACACTGGTGAGAGAGAGGAGGCTTGTGCCTCCTCCAGACCGTGAGGGCGTCCGTCCTGGTTCTGTTGGGAGCACAGGTCGAGGGCATGGAAGCCCTACCCTGTAGGGGCCCGTGGTCACCGCCAGGCGGCGCCCGATGCCGTTTATCCACGTACGGTCCTCGGCTGGGGCTGGAGCCCGGCCGGGACGCCTTGGAGGACCGGAAGAGGGCGTGTGCCTCCTCCAGACCGAGTGGGGGCGTCCGTCCTGGTTATGCAGGGGGCCTCGGGTACAGGGCTTGGAAGCCCAGCCCTGTAGGGACCCGTGGCCACCGCCCGAGCGGCGCCCCAGGGCCTAATTATCCGGGAGCCCGGCACTGCTTCCGCCACACCAGGAAGTGCCGGGGGGAAGACTTTATGTGGCGCCCGGAGAGCTGCCAGAGGAGGACAGCCGACACTTCTGCCTGCGTGGGCCAAGGCCAAAGAGCGGATACTGAGGAACACCTGGGGCTCATCCGGGAGCATTATATAAGGCACGCCTCCCTCCAGTCATTGGTGGATGTCGGGAGGAAGCGGACGGAGCTTGAGGAAGGACTGGAGCGGCCAGGGAGTAGAGGCACAGGACTGTGTGGCCTGGACTTGGGGAAATCGGTGCAAGAAGGCACTGGGGGTGCACGTGAGAAAACTGTAAATATTGTACATAGTGTATATAAATAAATGGTGTGTGGTGAAAAAATGATGTCCGTCTGTCTGTGCCGGGGCCAGCATTCACACCATCCATCCATCCATTTTCCAACCTGCTGAATCCGAATACAGGGTCGTGGGGTTCTGCTGGAGCCAATCCCAGCCAACAAGTTACAAATAATGACATGAAAAATATTTATCAACTTATATGCAAAATATCACATCACAACAGGGATCCACCCCATATACTTGAAAAAAGGTTGGTTAGGCAGGTCTTTACAGATGAGAGCTGCCAAATACAACTGGTATTGGATGGTGGAATTCTGTGAACCGGGAAATGATATCAGATGGAGTTGGGATTATTAGGATCGGAAGAGGAAGGGATGTTGACTGACTTCTGAGGACTGGAAGTGGCTTTAGGATGAGGGTTCATCGGTTGGTCTACAGGGAAAGAGGAGAAATAATAAGAGGGCAGCGCCAACTCCTGGTCTGGCAGGAACATACAACTATTCGAGCCCATAAATTGTCTTCCAAGCACACATGTGTGACACCTATTATTACTGGGATAGGCACCAGCTACCCTACAATGCCACACTTGATAAGCCAATTAGAAAAATGGATGGAATGGACGGATGGGTGTACTTTCTGAATGCTTTCTAAAGTGCTGGTGCCCCATCCAAGGTTACTTTTGCTTTGTGCCCGATTGCCCCCATTTCTGCTCCCTGTGGTTTAAAGTGTATTAAGTGGGTTTGGTTTTAGAATGTTATGTTACATGGTAGTAATCTCAGAGAATAAAAGATATGAGTATTTTCCTAAAAATGCAAGTGCTGATAGTTTACTCTTAAGTTATTTGCTCTTTCTGTTATTTGTTTTGCCAGTAACAATGCAAATATGATCATTTTGCCTCTAATTCCATCATGGTGGTAAGTGCAATAAAAAAACTAAGTGTAAGTGAATTTTTGCAAAAAGCTGTAATGAGGTTTAAATGTTAAAATACAGATATATACTGTATCTATTGTCAGGGATGCCAGGGGCCATGACCCGGCCGGGACGCCAGGAGGAGACCGGAAGAGGTCAGAGCCCTGCCTGGATCACGGATGGGGTTTGCCTTCCGGGTTGCTTTGGGGGCCAGGTCAAGGGCATGGAAGCCCTTCCCTGTAGGGGCCCGTGGCCACCGCCAGGAGGCACCCGATGTCTTGGAGACATGTTGCCCCAGCACTTCCGCCACACCAGGAAGTGCTGGGGGCACCTGGTGTTACCCGAGGGCTGTCAGGAGGACAGCCGGCACTTCCCACGCTGGGGCGTGGCCAACGGAGGAATGCCGGGAACACCTGCTGCTCATCCTAGCACTCTATAAAGGGGCCGTCCTTCATACATTCGAGGCTGGAGTCAGGTGGAAGTAGGACAAGGCAGGAGCAGAGAGGACGAAGGCGGCCCGAAGCAAGACATCGTGAGGCCAGGACTTTGGGAAGAGGTTTGTGCACTTGTGTGGGTCTGTGTGACCAAAGGACTGGGGTCTTTAATGACCAAACAATTGTATATAGTGTAAATAAACGTGTGGTGGTTTGTGCAAAACAAGATGTCTACCTGTCTGTGCCGGGTGCCGTTGACACTATTATATCATGAAAATAAGTTTTGGTTGCTAAATACTACATTATATTTTTAGTACTAAATATTTTTCTTATATTTGATGTCTATTTTCTTGTCGGGACAAACACAGCTTCTACATTTATGGCATTTGCTCAATTAATTAAAACATTACTTATAGATTTATTTATACCCACTCATTTTTTATTTGTCTCATTTTATTTATTTCTTTTAATTTAAACTGTAAATATGCAATAGCTTATGTTATTTTTTCTATGGTGAGAATTTTATTTTTGGCACTCGGGCTACTGTTACTATGAAAGATGTTTGATTAAGTTTGAACCTTGTTAATTAGTTCAACATTTAGTTTATTAATGCTATTAAAACAATGCCTTCTGTTTTCCTTGTTACTTGTTCTTTATGCTCTTTTATATTGTCTCAGATCTCATTTTGTAAATTTTCAATCACTGTTGTCTTTCTGTTTTTGGATCGGTCTTTCCCTAGGTCTACTCGAGACCTAAAATGACTTTCTGAAAATGCAAGTGGCATGAAAGTAGCTGCAGTTATGTCTGACAATATCATGAGGGCTACTTTTTGCTTGGCACGCTTAGTATTGCTGAACAGCGAGATAAAGGTGACAGGATTGGCATTAGAAGGATCAGCGACATGCTGTCAATGGAAAAGAGACTGGGGACTGAAATGACTCCATTTAATCAGAAAGTAATTGAGAAGCGTTCAGGCCTGAAGAAAGGAGGAGGGTAACGTTTAAGTTCAAGTTATGATACTGTGTAGTGTGTTAGGCAACATTGTAGTTTGAATTGCTGCTTCACTTTGTTCCCCTAAAACCTATGCCCCCATGCAATGTTTTTCCATCAACCACCACTGTTTTACACTAAAAAACAAACAACAAACTTCAAAATAAAAGAGTAACACTTGATAGGTTAGAAGACATTAGATGACAGTCAGATAAAATGAACACGATTACAGGCAGTCCCCAGGTTACTGAGCGAGACAGGGACTGTAGGTTTTGTACTTAAGTTTAGTTTGTATTTAAATTCGGAAAAGGTACATTATTTTAATAAATAAAGGAGGAGGTCAAACAAAGAATTTCCATGATGAGGTTTTGTCCTTGAGAATGTTTTTGGGTCCATGTGCACAAAATACAATGAAATTATAATTTGCAAACACCCTTCAGATTGTAAAATTTTTGCAGGACATTTTTTGACCATTTGAGATGGATACAATTACATAAGTTTACAGGAAAACTATTTTAGTACTAGAGTGTTGTACCGTGTTAGCCATTATGAATGTATGAATCAAGCAAGATGATACCTTTTATTGGCTAACTAAAAAGATGACAATATGCAAGTTTTTGAGACAACTCAAGCCCCTTCTTCAGGCAAGACGTAATTAACAATAGGAAATTTTGGAAATACATTAGGCCAGGTTTAATAAGTTAATTTCATTCTTTAATTTAATTGTGTTTTGTAATAGACTTCTTTAAATCACATGAAGAAGAGTCGCCACTATACAGCTTAGTCAAAAACTGCTTCGTTTTGGACAATTCCAAGATAATGGTGAGAACAAACCAACATTTTGCAGTTTATGCATGGATTATAAACATTAAGTTATATAACAAAGAAAGAATTGCTTACTGTAAGAAAAAAGTACTAATGCCTTTGCTGCATCATCTCTTAATCCCCTATTCAAAACTAATTCAGGTCAGCTCTTTTCATGTTTCTTCATAACTTCATTCCTGTAGCCCTGAATCAGCTAGTTGCTCTTTCTTTTACCCTGCTATGTTCCTTTTGTAACCTGAGACCAAAACTGCCCCAAAAGGTTTAAAAAAAAGTTCCTCGACCATCAACTTCTGTTCCTGTGTCTAGCCACTGACTTACACCCCACATCCTGAACTTCCATTTCTTTTAGCTGATGCCCAATGTCTCATGTAGCAGTTGTTAAATGTTTTTTTAGAGTCAAGATAATATAATGATCCGTATATGAAAATATACAAAAAAAGGAAATCATATCCTTTTGTTTTTTCCTAAAGAATTCCAGCATGTTAGTAAATCATGACCTCCTTTTTTTGAACCCAGCAGACTGTTCAGAAAACTCTGTACTTGCCATGTGCTGCTCAATCATTTCCTTAAAAATTCCCTTCCATTAATTTTCCCAAAACTTACTGGCCTATAGTTGCTAGGATCTCCGGTCACCGTTTCTATATAACTGGATAACATTTGTCTTTTTCCAGTCCTTCAGAATCTCCCAGTGGGGCAATTTCTTAAAATTATGTGCAGGGTTTATATCTGAATTCATTAACCTCCTTAAGAACCCGAGGCAATATTATTTTTTCCCTGGTGATTTGTTTGATTTTGCCTTCTCCTCATACATATTCCAAATCTCTCAGTACTTTCTTAGCAGCCCCTCTTACTACTCAGCGGTTATCCCTTTCTCAGAAAATGTGAGTTTAGATCATCTGCTATTTTGTTGTTTGTATTTGTTTTCCTGATGAACTTCACCTCCTCTTGAATGTTCTTTTATGTGAAAAAGCTGAAAGAATCTCTTAGTGTCATTATCATCTTATCTACGATACTCCTCCAACTATCTTTAACCTCTCTAATATCCTTCTTAATGGCTGCCCTCGTGCTCTCTATGCCCTATGATTCACAGTGGGTTATTGTCTTATCTCTTATTTGTCTGATTTTTCCTTTGCAGCTTTTTTTGAACTCTAAACCAACTGCAGAGTTTTTTTAATTTCCTATTAATTCCAAATTTTGCGTACATGTACTGCATTTCAAGTAAAACGTTTTTAAACCCCTGTTCCATTGCTCCTGAACTGTCTTCACCCTGGTGTGGGAAGTGCTGAGGTCCAGGTTCCGGCGGTGACCACGGTCCCTACAGGGTTGGGCTTCCAACCCCCTCTACCTGTGGACCTCAAAGCAACCGGGGTGGTGGCCCCACATGATCCGGGGCGGTCGAGACCTCTTCCGACCCCTCAAGGCTCCCGGCTGGGTTGTTGCCCCTGGCATCCCTGACGGGAGATATAATCCCAGTTGTCCAGGGACTGCACAGAGTCTCTGCTCAGTTAGATGTCACCAAACAACTGCGGGGGAGCCATCCTTTGACAGGCCCCAACCACTTCAATTGGTTTCTTTGATCCAGAGAATTAGCGACTCTAATGTGAGGCTGTTATCAATCAAGATTTTCTCATCATGACACAAGTGTATGCCCAACAACCCTGCAAGTAACCCCATTTCTGCCACTTGTACTCACGATCTCATTGTTTTCATCATCCCCCACAGCTCATGACCATAGGGGGGGCAGGGATGTGGATCATCAGTAAACTGAGCTTTGTTCAAACTCATTCCTGCTTCACCACATGGACTGGTACAGCACTTACAGAACAGCTGCTTATGCTCCATGTTTCAATAACTTAACTATGTCATTTGTAACATATAGTGACTAGTCCTATTATTGCATGGCTTGTGTACTTTACCACTTAAACCCAGTAAGTGTCTTTTTCTTGTTTCTTCAGTTCTTCTTCATGTATTTGTTTTAGTCATTGCTTGTGGTCTTTTCCTCTTCTTTGTTCTGCTGTGTTGGCAGGTCTGCAAAGGGAAAGTAACAAAAGTTCTGTCCATCTCCACTTCTTGATTGTGGACCCGGTCCCAAACACTCAAACTTTGCTTCCTGGCATTCATTGCAACAGCTTGGCCACTGAGTGCCACTCCACTCCAATGTTCTAGTTGTAACCGGGTTTTCCTTCATGGATGTTACTCTATCAATTGCCTTCACTATTGATTACCTGCACCAACCCAATCCGTAAATAGTCAAAATACAGGTAACACTGTTTCCAAAGTTCAGAAAATGGAAAAAGTTATAAATAACTATTTTCCCTTTCCAATCTTCCTGTTTGCCATCATTGAGGGAAAATAAATTTCACAAGTGTATCAACAAATTCTCCACATAATGTGAGGATGTCTACCCATCAACTTAACTTCAAAATAGGCGGGGTGATGCAACAAGACAATGACCCCAACATCCGGCAAATCCACAGCACAATGGCTTCAAAAGAACAAACTAGCATTTTGGAGTGGCCCAGTCAGAGCTCAGATCTCAGCCCTATTGAGATGCTGTGGAATGGTCTTGAAGGGGCCATACACAGAAGACAACCAAAGAATATGGAAGAGTTAAGGCAGTTCTGCGGGGAAGGGAATTGGCTAAAATTCCCCCCCCACGATGTGCAGCTCTGATCTGCAGTTGGAAGCACCTGGTTGAGGTCATTGCTGCCCAAGCAGGGTCAACCAGTTATTAAATCCCAAGGTTCACTTACTGTTTCCCTACCACTGTAAACATTAAATGCATTTGTGAAATAAAGACATTAAAAGTAGAATTTTTGTGTGTCATTGGCTTGAGTTCATTGTGTACAGTAATCCTCCTCGACCCAAGGTTGACAGCCCCACCGCGATAGGTGAAAATCTTTGTTTGTATGGTTATTTTATATATTTTAAGCCCTTAGAAACTCTCCCACACTGTTTATAAATATTCTCTTCACAGTTATACAGTAAACTCTTGTTTATCGCGGTTAATCCGCCCAGACAGATAAATTAATTTCCACAAAGTAGGATTCTTTATTTATAAATCTTTATTTATAAATATTTTCCCAGTTAAGAGCATAAAAAACCTGTTTACAACTTTCTAAATACGATTTTAACATTATTAGAGCCCTCTAGACATGAAATAACACCCTTTAGTCAAAAGTTTGAACTGTGCTCCATGACAAGACAGAGATGATAGTTCTTTCTCACAATTAAAAGAATGCAAACATACGATCTTCTCTTCAAAGGAGCCGCAGGAGCAGAGAATATCAGAGAAAATAAAGTAAACAAAAATCAATAGGGCCGTGTGCTTTTAAGTAAACAAGCACCGTGATAAAGCAGCCAGCAGTGTAGGGATCAATGGAAGTGGTCTTTTCAGCATTTTTAGAGGACGCTGTATCTTCTAACAAACAGCTCTGTGCAAACAGCCCCTCTGCTCACACCCCTCCATCAGGCAGAGAAAAGCAAACAATCAAAAATCAATACGGGTTTAGAGCTTTGAAATGTACTAATGTATATCATTGAGGATTTTTATTTAATATGTGATACGTGCTCTGATTGGGTAGTTTCTCAGCCACCCCCAAAAGCGCCCTTTTGTATGAAATCAACTGGGCAAACAAACTGAGGAAGCGTGTACCATAAATTAAAAGACCCATTGTCCGCGAAAACCCAAAGAACCAGTGAAAAATCGTGATATATATTTAGACATGCTTACATTTAAAATCCGGATAGAGTTGAACCCGAAAAGTTGAGCGCAATATAGCGAAAATCATGTATCATCAGTACCTCTGACTTAGATGAAGCTCAGATCACTTTTATGACAATTCATGCAGTAAACCAGATATTTCCCCATAGGGTTCACATACTTTTTACTTTGACTGTATATACAAAATTTTACACCACAACAGCATGTACAGCTGAAAACAGGTCCTGGCACCGTCTCTTAATTGATGTTTGATTTTGAACAGGTGGCCAATGAATTCTGAGATGTACAAAACATCTGATCTGCTCCAGTTCGTAAATGTTTCCCGGGCCGCACTTCATCCTACAACAAGATAATGTCCAAACATATTGCTGAGGCAACACAGAGTTTTCCAAACTAACAATTGGAAAATTCTAGAATGGCCAAGACAGTCACCTAATTTTAATCCAATTGAGCAGGCCTGCCACGATGAAGAGAAACATAGGACAAGCCCTGAAACAAGCAGGATCTGAAGATGGCTCCATTAGAGACTTGGCACAGCATCACCAATGAGTTCCGCCACCTGCTGATGTCTATGAATCACAAACATCAAGCAGGAAGTGCTGTCATCCTGGGAGCAAGGGCGTGCCACAGATAGACTGAAATGACTTCATCCTGAGGAGCCGGAGTGACATCATCATAGATGGGTTAGAAGTGACATTATCCACTGGAGTTGCCCGAGGAAGCCATTTTCAGACCGAGTGTTGCCGCTGAGTGTGTGTGTTTACATTTGTCTTCTTTTGTCCTGTAGGGAAGAGAGCATCAGTACCCCAATCCTAGGACTTGTTGACTGCCTCCTAAAGGTGTGACACCACTAAATGCCTCAAAAGCTCATCGACAACAAGATAATGATCCAAACTTACTGTTGAGGACACACAGGAGCTTTTCAAATCTAAAATTGGGAAAAATTCTTGAATGGCCAAGCCATCATCGATTGAAATGCAATTCAGCAGACCTTCCATATGCTGAAGAAAAAGCTAAAGGGGACAAGCCCCTGAAACAAGCAGGAGGTAAAATCTGCATTAGAGACTTGGCAGAGCATCACCAGAGAGCCTCAGTACCTCATGATGTCTATGAATCACAGACTTCAAGCTGTCATTGTATGTGTGGCACACCAAACAAAAGTGGCCACAATAGTTTTTTATTAATGATAAATCACAAAAAGTGATGCTATTTGGGAAAGAATAGGTTCTTGTTGTCAAGTGGACCATGAAAGGGACTGTGAAATGGAGCAGTAACGTGTTCACACTCAACTGGTTCCGCCAGAGTTGCAGTAAGGACGAACTTCGCCCGCCCCTCAGATACAACTTGACAACAGACTGAAAGTGGTGTGCTGCCTCATTGCTGCTCCACTCTACCTATTCCACAGGTTATTCTTATATATAAACATCTACCGTGGAAGTGTGTCTGTCTGTCTGTCCGTCCCGGAAATAAGAGGTGGAGTCTGGAAAGGGCTCATCCACCACAGAAACAGAAAATTCGCTAGCCACTAATAACACAAGTGGGCCAGCAAGTCAGAAAAATGAAACCTCAAAAGAAAGACAAAGTTGCTTAGCCTAACATTGGCAAAACAGTATCCATTTTACTTTTCCTCCCCGCAAAATACACAAGCGAGAAGCACGCCAAAAAGAATCCTCCTGGGAGAGAGATCCCCAGAGTAGTTCCTTTCAATTACCTGACATCTCTACAGTTAAATATTTTTCTCACAATTTCAATATTTTCTAGGTCCCGGTTTTTTACAGCATGGGCTTACAGCCAGCATATAATAAATTCAAAGATTTTACCTTTTAACTGAGAGTCAAGTTATACTCAGAACATTACGGTAGTATGGTGATAAGTATTGTTTCAGAAGGCAAGTAAAAAACTCGTTTAAATGCAACTGCTCAGGTGCAAAGACTGCTGCTGCACTGCAGATAGATGGCGGTGCTGTGGATCCTCCCAGATAAGGGGTGCAGCTTTTAAAATAGTTGCTCGCTCCCAAACACTTGGTACTTTTGTTAAATTAATATTGTGTAAACTGTATTAGGTGTACAGTAAATGTTATACAATGGATGAGATGTTTTGTGATGAATAGTTACTGCTGTGTTATGTTATTCATGTATGAATATGAAACAGTTACTTTATGAAAGTATTTGAAATATGATAAGAGTAGCATTGAAGGTTAATGCTAAAGGTTTGTTTCATATCTTTAAAATGTAATTTAAAAAAGCGTTCTATAATGAAGACACTAGTAGTGCCTCTGCCAGTGATATTTTAGTTCTGATATTCATTGTGTTTGGTTTTTATTTTTTTTATAAAATTAATTTTTATTTTTATTTCATTCTAGTTTTCAGTGAAGTCAACACTTTTTCTTTTTTATTTAGTTCTCTGTTTAAAATTTTGTTTTTATTTTATTTAGTTTGCCTTTTTACATAATATTAGTACAATTTTATTTTTTTCTGTTGCAAGACACAAATGCTGGCCTACATGTATTTCAATGCAAGTTATGGTTCAGTCAACAAAATACACTCAACGTTCATAGCCATTAAACACAGCTTGGCTATCAATGATCAGACAGTTAAGCAGCCTAAAGAGTGAGTGGCAAGATCAAATGTTTCAACCGTAACAGTCTGTGCAAGAAATTCTGTTAAGCTTTAAAAAACACACATTTCAAGAGATTTGTTATTTTTGCATGCGCCATTTCACAGATAGCCACACGTGAAAATATTCATTTTGATGAACGCCTGTCATGCAGGTGCACAGACGAGGTCCTGGGCCACTCCCCCTGCAGACTTTATGTTGACAATTTCTGCCGACTGCAGTCCTGGTGCCAGAGGGTGCTGGACTTCCTGTTTGTCCTGCACTGAAACCTGAGACTCTTTTCTTCTTCTTCTTGCACGCTACATTTGCTTTCATTATCATCTGTCTGCAATTAAAGTATTTCTAAAATTAACTTTTTCGTTTTCGTGCAAATTCATCATCATCAACCACATGTTCCTACGCTTCAACCCAAACACCAAATGTGCTCAACAAACAAACAACAGTCTTTTTGGAAGTTGCACCACGACTCTAGTAAGCCCAAGTTACAAGAAACACCGAAGTAAACAACGCAACGTTACTGAAAGCTCTGAACGGGATTAAAACAAAATGCTATTGTTTTTTTTCTTTTTTCTCAATTTTATTTTCATTTTAGTTTGTTCAAATATTACTCATTTTTTATTATTTATTTTTAGTTTTCTGTTGAATTAATCTGTTTTTTCTGAAAAACAAAACAATTTTACTTAATTCTCGTTTTGTGAAAATATCACTGCCTCTTATAATTTAATCCTGGGCAAATGTTCTAGGACACACTTTTTAAAAAAGTTTAAAACTTTTTATTTAACCAGATGGGTTACTTAATGTTGTTGGGGTTTATGTGATTGACCCGTTCATTGAGACTCTTGATGGAATGAGGATATTGGGGAACACCGGGAGAATGTTTAGAATAAAGTATACTTCTATGGATGTTATGCTGATAAAGGGAAAACACTGCAAGTGCACTTTAATCTGTCTGACTTGATTGATTTTTTATTTTAAACTGTCATGAGATGGGAAATCAAGGGACAAATGGGTTTTGTCCAAATATTAGGGGAACACAATCATAAATACAATAAATAAAATACAAAAAAATGAACTGTACCAAATTTAAGAAGAGCATATCAAAACACAATGTGGAAACACCACAAATACAAAGGTTAACGATATAGAGCAGAAAAATTTAAAAGTACCATGTTGCCACCAGGTTAAGAAATCAAATGTTGTGACTCTGTAAGCATTAGTTTGATATAAAGTAAATCTGTCTTATAAAATCTGCTTTTCTGCTATCCCGGGCTGACACAGGGCCAGATTAAGCACAGGGGTTCACCACATAGAATTGTAGGCAAGCAGTATGACATAAGACAGATTGGACACAAGTGGAAAAGCGTGCAGTCAGACTAGGAGATGCTGTTTGCTATTTCTGTCTATTGGTTAGAAGGAATTGTATCCTTGTTTAACACCGCTACCTTGTTTGGAAATGCATTAGCCTAACAGGGACCCTGCACATGAAGAAAGTATAAAGCCTTGGGAAAATTCCCGGACACCTTTGAAGCCATGACATTTGGGAATGTCATCATCCGTTCTAAAATGTCTTCAACTGCACTAAAGACATCGACAGACTCAACACCTCGGGCCCCACTCGGACTTGTTTTTGTCTTTGGCACTTCATCTGATGCAGTGTATGTCGACATTAAACAAAGCTAAGTTCTTCTGGTTTTCCCTTTCTGCGTATCACTAGGAAGGGGGATCACCTTTTTATATTTTATTTATGTCAGTACGGTCTGCCCGATAACATGCAGTGAACACACTGGACTTGAGTATTCACAGTTTTCATGCTCTTTCTCTGTACGTTTAGCATTGTTTGCTCAGAGATTGATGCACCATGCTCTGAAGCAGCTCTTCTTTCTCCACCTAGTGGTCCGCTTCTCTCTTCTTTCATCTGCATCTTTGGTGTTAAAACTGATTAAGTCAGTTTGCGTTGCAAACTTAGTATGTTTTCTTTAATTTTTCACTTAAGCTGGCATTAAAATCTCTAGTCTGCCTCAAGAATGATTTAAGATATGAAGAGGCAGGGGAAGTGATTCGATGGTGGAAGGGATGAGAACGGCCTGTACATATGTGCAAACGCCTACTGGGCATGCCGAGTTGATTCTACAATACAATAAAAGGGAAAACCCTTGGGACAATCATCACCCTGACACGGATATAGATGTCGATAGTATATGTGTACCAAACTTCAGGTCAATAAGTCAAATGGTTTATGCGGTTTCAGGTGATTTAAAAACCTGGACAACAACGAACAGCCACGTAGTGTATTATATATAAAGATAAATTTGTGTTTGTAAATCGCTGCAATTAAGAAAAAACTCATTCCCAGGGGCAGTGGCCCTACCGCACAGACTCTCCATCCATTTTCTTTACCTGCTCATCTAGGGCAGGGTCACAGGCAAGCCCGCCTATCCCGGGAATGATGGGGAGCAAGATAACACCTGGGCAGATGCCAGTCCATCAAGGCATGTTGTAAAAAAGTATCCAAAAATTACACGATCTTTTCCACATTTTATGTTACAGTATTCTAAAATGGATTTTATTCATTTTTCCTCAGAATTCTATACACAACACCCCATAATGACAACGTGAAAAAAGTTTACTTGAAATTTATTAAAAATAAAAAAACTGAGAAATCACATGTACATAAGTATTCACAGCCTTTGCTCAATACTTTGTCGATGCACCTCTGGCAGCAATTACAGCCTCAAGACTTTTTGAATATGATGCCACAAGCTTGGCACACCTATCCTTTGCCACTTTCGCCCATTCATCTTTGCAGCACCTCTCAAGCTCCATCAGGTTGGATGGGAAGCGTGGTGCACATCCATTTTAAGATCTCTCAGAGATTTTCAATTGGATTCAAGTCTGGGCCACTCAAGGACATTCACAGAGTTGCCCTGAAGCCCTCCTTTGATATCTTGGCTGTGTGCTTAGGGTTGTTGTCCTGCTGAAAGATGAACCGTCGCCCAAGTCTGAGGTCAAGGCTCTGGAGCAGGTTTTCATCCAGGATGTCTCTGTACATTGCTGCAGTCATCTTTCCCTTTATCCTGACTAGTCTCCCGGTTCCTGCCGCTGAAAAACATTCCCACAGCATGATGCTGCCACCACCATGCTTCACTGTGGAGGGATGGTATTGGCCTGATGATGGCGGTGCCTGGTTTCCTCAAGCGCGATGGCTGGCCTGCACACCAAAGAGTTCAATCTTTGTCTCATCAGACCAGAGAATTTTGTTTCTCATGGTCTGAGAGTCCTTCAGGTGCGTTTTGGCAAACTCCAGGTGGGCTGCCATGTGCCTTTTACTAAGGAGTGGCTTCCGTCTGGCCACTCTACCATACAGGCCTGATTGGTGGATTGCTGCAGAGAGATGGTTGTCCTTCTGGAAGGTTCTCCTCTCTCCACAGAGGGACCTCTAGAGCTCTGACAGAGTGACCATTCAGTTCTTGGTCACCTCCTTGACTAAGGCCCTTCTCCCCGATCGCTCAGTTTAGATGGCGGCGGGCTCTGGGAAGAGTCCTGGTGGTTTTGAACTTCTTCCACTTACGGATGATGGAGGCCACTATGCTCATTGGGACCTTCAAAGCAGCAGAACGTTTTCTGTAACCTTCCCCAGATTTGTACCTCGAGACAATCCTGTCTCGGAGGTCTACTGAACAGTTCATTTGACTTCATGCTTGGTTTGTGCTCTGACATGAACTGTCAACTGTGGGACCTTCTATAGACAGGTGTGTGCCTTTCCAAATCATGTCCAATCAACTGAATTTACCACAGGTGGACTCCAATTAAGCTGCAGAAACATCTCAAGGATGATCAGGGGAAACAGGATGCACCTGAGCTCAATTTGGAGCTTCATGGCAAAGGCTGTGAATACTTATGTACATGTGCTTTCTCAATTTTTTATTTTAATAAATTTGCAAAAATCTCAAGTAAACTTTTTTCACGTTGTCATTATGGGGTGTTGTGTGTAGAATTCTGAGGAAAAAAATGAATTTAATCCATTTTGAAATAAGGCTGTAACGTAACAAAATGTGGAAAAAGTGATGCGCTGTGAATACTTTCCGGATGGACTGTATAATGAACAAAATTGGAAATATTTAAAATCTCAAGATTTGAAAATTCAGTTAGTCAATCATTCATTTTCTAACATACTTAGCCCTGAACAGGGTCATGGGGTCTGCCGGAGCCTTTTCCCCTAGCCAAACATACAAAAGGGAGAAACAAACCCTGGACATGAAAAGGGACTCCACTGCAGATACATAAAATATTTTTCAGAATTGAAAATGAGTCTGCAGTTAGTCTAGAAATACTGAGGCGGGAAAACCCAAAAATAGAATGTACACAGCAGATGTGCTTTGGTGCCCTGCTCAAAAGAAATTGTGTTTTCTCTGAAAGCAGACCCTGTGTAGTAAAGCACCACATCCCCCGGCCTGTACATCATAAATAAAAAATCAATGAAATGATCACAATATCTCTGGTTTGGTAATGCAGCTAACAACGATGGACATAAAAGGGGGTCCTTCTTTGCTATTGGATATCCACACATATCCTGATATAGCAGACTGACTGAGCAAATATTTACCCCACAGAAGAGAATTTCAAAATAATTACGCTTCTTTAATACATTACAGTTAAAAATGAGAGAACCTGTTAAAATCTGCCACAATAACCTGTTGAACTGACTCCATAATACACCACTTAGAAACATTTTTAAATTAGCAGGGAGAGACTGCTTAGTTAATTTTCATTCAAAAGCTGGTGGAACAAGTTAAAAAAATGGAAGACCGCCCGAGGCAGTGAACTTGTTATATTTTCATTTAAAAGCTGGTGGAAAAGTTAAAAATGGAAGATGATGCCTAGACAGGAACTTGTAAAGAGAGAAGTGTCAACTGATAAGTAGGTAGCTTTCTAAATTATTCTCTCAGGCTAGAAAATCCCAAAATGGTAGATACACCAGAGTGCGGAGACAACTTTAGTGCTGCAATTACTTTTCAAAAAATTTTGCAATGGCCCTGTGTATTCAAAAAAGTATGTAGGGAACACTTTGTCAGGGTACAAATAGGGAAAATTTAATACATTAGAACAATTTGGATAAGAAGGGCCCAAAAAAGCCCGCCAGTCCTATCCACCTAATTCTTCCACAATAACACCAAGTCGAGTTTGGAAAGTCCCAAAGTCCTGCTTCTTCCACACTACTTGGTAGCTAATTTCTAAGTGTCTGTGGTTTCTAGTTAACCTCAGGTCCCAGAGAATGGTAACTGCGTTGGGGAGGGGATCACCTTTTCCCGGTTATAAGCTATACCACCTTGTGACATTAGGGGTCACTAGCATTAACCACTTCTTTTCTCTCCACTGCAGTTTCAAAGACGCTTTGGGGTATCCAGCAGGGGGTGTTGGAATTAATTCTTTTGTAATTGCGGTGTGTTACATACCCGAATCTAAATAGATATAATACAAAAGTGCACCTCCTTAGTATACAGTGATAAAATCACATGGAGAAATAACAGCTTTTTAATGATGGCCTTACACGCATAACAGATGAAGGAAGCCAATGGCAAGACCAGTTTGGGAGTGAGGGCCAAGAGTAGAGTCTGCCATTTTGCCACTGTGTTGAAGATTTTCCGAATCTGATGACGTTATTCCCATCTGTCCATTAGCTTCAAAAGGGGTGCGGCAATGTTCCAAAGCTATACTCTTTTTTCCCTTGCAGGCCCCCATAGGTGAATCATGCCATTCCAAACAATAAAAAGGGATACGGTTTATTCTGACTTTGACAGACAAAATAGGATACAGTGGTCATCAGTCTGACTGCCCATTTCAGTTGTGTCTACCTGTTTTGTCTTATAATGCTTGCCTAGCATCTAAATGATGAGCTCCTATTAAATGTGTCAACTGTGCCATGTGAGTAAAAGAAAGTAGATGTATAAAAATATTTGCACAGAGCACAGTGACAATTAAACTTTATACACTTATTACACAATGGCTAGCACCCACAAGCCTAGAGGATTCCACCTCGCCAGAGACACCATAAAAACAAGTTGTCCCCCGAAGGAGGCATTCAGTTTAGACCAGGACTTCAGCTGAGGACAGAACTCCCCCTGAAGTGTCACAGAAGGTGAAATTCAACTAAAGGAAATGAGAAAATGCTAATACAGAGTAAAGTCCATCCATCCATTTTCTAACCCGCTGAATCCAAATACAGGGTCACGGGGGTCTGCTGGAGCCGATCCCAGCCAACACAGGGCACAAGGCAGGAACCAATCCTGGGCAGGGTGCCAACCCACCGCAGTACAGAGTAAAGTGTTGAAGGTAAATCACTGACTTTAGACCAACAACAACAATATTTATTTATATAGCACATTTTCATACAAACATTGTAGCTCAAAGTGCTTTACATGATGAAAAAAGAGAAAAAAGACAAAAAAAATAATTAAAATTAGGAAAACTAATTAACATAGAATAAAAGTAAGGTCTGATGGCCAAGGAGGACAGAAAAACAAAAAACACTCTAGACGGCTAGAGAAAAATTAAATCTGCAGGTGTTCAAAGGCCACGAGACCACCCAGCCCCCTCTAGACATTCTACCTAACATAAGTGACCTCAATCAGTCCTCATGGTTTTCAGGGTTCTCAAGGAAGAATTTGATGATGACGGTCATGTGGACCTCTGGCCATCAATCCATCAATGTAGGGACATCACAGTGCTTTGATCAGGCAATGGTGGCGCAAAAAACCAGAATAAGAACAGAAGAGACAGTAGGGGTTATTACGGATTTCGGAGTCACCATGAATAATAATGATAATTAATTGAATATACAGAGCATCAGGATTAAACTAAGATGAAGCTATGAGAAAGCCATGTTAAAGTGATGTGTTTTTAGCATGTTTTTAAAGTGCTCCACTATATTAGCCTGGCGAATTCCTATTGGCAGGCTATAACAGATTTTAGGTGCCTATCAGCAGAAGGCCGCCTCACCACTTCTTTAAAATTTATCTCTTGGAATTCTAAGGAGACACTCATTTGAAGATCTAAGGTTACGATTTAGAGTGTAAGGTGTAAGACATTCTGAAATATAAAATGGAGCGAGATTATTTAAGGCTTTGTAAACCATGAGCAGTTTTTCTAAAGTCAATTTTATATGACACAGGAATCCAATGTAGTGATATCAAAACTGGTGTGATGTGCTCGGATTTTCTTTTCTGGGTTAAGATTCTATTAGCTGCATTCTGCACTCATTGCAATCTATTGATGTCTTTTTTGGGTGGTCCTGAGAGGAGTGCATTACAGTAATCTAGTCGACTGAAAACAAAAGCGTGAACTCATTTCTCAGCATCTAGCAATGTAATAAGCGTTCTAACTTTTGCCATATTTCTTAAGTGAAAAAATGCTGCCCTAGTAATCTGATTAATATGTGATTGAAAATTTAGGTCAGAGTCAATAGTTACCCCTAAATTCTTTACTTCCATCTTGACTTTCAATCCTAATGCATCAAGATTATTTCTAATAACCTCATTATATTCATTATTGCCAATCACTAAACTTTCTGCTTTCTCCTTATTTAGTTTAAGAAAATTACTACTCATCCATTCAGAAACACAAGTAAGACATTGCATCAGTGAATCAAGAGTGTCAGGGTCATCAGATGCTATTGATAAATACAGCTGTGTGTCATCAGCAAAGCTATGGTAGCTCACGTTATGCCCACGATAATCTGACCTAATGGAAGCATGTAAATCGAAAACAGATGCAGACCCAGAATAGAGCCTTTTGGAACACCATATAGAACATCATGTGTCTTTGATGACCAATTTAAGACCCTGCCAGAGAGGCCCACCCACTGACTAAGGCGTTTTCTAAGAATATTGTGATCAATGGTATCAAATGCAGCACTCAGATCTAAGAGGATGAGAACAGATAAATGGCCTTTGTCTGCATTTACCCTCAAGTCATTTACTACTTTAATGAGAGCAGTTTCTGTTCTTTGATTTGTTCTGAAACCCGACTGAAACTTATCAAGAACAGCATGTTTATTGACGTGATAATTAAGCTGCATAATGACTGCCTTCTGTAAACCACCATCCCTTCTGAATAGAGCTTGCTCTCGTAATGAATACGTTACCCCATGTTGTGCTGTGAAACTAATCACTTTAAGTAGCAATTTGAGATCATCACTGCAATGGTTCCATTGCACATCCTTCATTACATTAGCTCTTTTGGACCATTTGATGTATGAAAAACTCAATGGCAGACACGAACAAATGTTAGTGGGCTTATAAAGGCTAAGGGGATTTACATATCATAGCTGATATGAATAGAAATTTAAGTAACAAGCTGGTTACGTTTGCAGGTGATACAGAGGATAGGTGAACTGGCAGATAATCGAGAATCTGTTGAGTCATCACAAAGGGACTTGGAGAGATTGGTGACAAATTAAATTTAATGTCAGTAAATGTAAAGAATGACACATATGAAGTAAAAATGTGAGGTTTGAATACATAATGGGAGGTCGGAAAATCAAGAGTGGCCTTATGAGAAGGACTTAGTCATGGTGGGCTTGACACTATCAGCTGCCAGACTGTGTTCAGAAGCCTTTAAGAAGGCTAACAGAATGTCAGATTATATAGTGTCTTGATGTGTGGAGTACAAGTCCAAGGAGGTTCTGCTCAACCTTTATAACGCACTGCTCTACCACTTTCCCTATTTGTTAAAATATTATGGCAGGGTCCAGGATTGACATGTCACAAAGCAGAGGAATAGTTGGGAAACCAACCGAGTTGTCTCAATCAATAGAATGTCCAACAAAAAATACACCTCTTGGCTTCAATAAGCAGCCTCCTTGGGCAAAATGGACAACAAAAGTAATTTGTTTGTTTTGCCAAGGAAATCAGGGTCAGTCACCGGAGCTCCTTTTCAGCAGATTGTTCTTTTTGCAAATGACACTTCCTTCCAGCGAGCTGGGCTTCTTGTACCACACTGACCTGAAGTGGGCAGGGCTAAGTGCCCTTACTGGGTGGTTTATCAAGAATGTTAGCGACGGCGACCCCTCTAACCCTGGTGGGTTATCACATACCTCAATCGAGCCTGTGAGGAGATCCTCGGACGCATAACGCATGACAACATCTGAACTAAACTTTAAATACTTAAATGTACACCAATAACTTTAGTTGAATTCTTGTCACTTGATTGCAAGCTACATACCTTAATCTGTCCCTCAACACTAAGAGGTCTGTTGCAAGAATGTACACAATAGCACCTTTGTTTTTTTCGTTAAGTTTTCTTTTCAGCATATGGAAGACCAGGTCAGTTGGATTGAAATCAAATGACTGGCTTGACCATTCAAGAATTTTCCATTTTTTAGATATGAGAACCCCCTGTGTTCCTCAACAGTCATTTAATTGTGGTAGAATGAAGTGCCATCCAGTGAGTTTGGAGGTCTTTACTTGAACTTGAGCAGATCAGATGTTTCTCTACACCACAGAATTCATTGGGCCAGATGAGGAGGTCTGATTTGGATCTTGGGTAGTTCCCTTTTGTTTCCACACTTTGTTCTTGCGATCACTCTGATCAGGCTCATCTTTGTCTCATCTGTCCACAAGACGATCCCCAGAATTCTGCATGCTCTTTGAAGTAGCATCCTTTCTTGTGGCTAACTAGTGGTTTGCATCTGTATTTCTGCTCATGAAGTCCTCTACTGATAGTCGTCTCTGATACACACACACACACACACACACAGAGACAGGCGTTTGGGGCTTTTTCTTTACCATAGCGAGGATTCTTCTGTATTCAACAATGTAGGTCTTCCTCAGCCTCCCAGTCGCTTTGCGATTATGGAGCTCACCAGTGTGTTCTTTATTCTTAATGATAGTCCAGACTGTTTTTTTAGGTAATCCTATGATTTACTGGTGCTTTTTTGGTTTTCAGCCTCATAATGGCTTCTTTGATTTTCGTTGGCACAGTTCTTGTCCTCAATGTTGAACAATGACAACTACAGACTCCAAAGGGTAGAAGCAAGCGGGTTATTTTATGAAGCAATGAAACAAGCCTGAGGAATCACAAACACTTGTAATGGCAATTGTCCCAAATATTATAGTGCCGTGAAATTGGGGGACCATGTATAAAAAGTAATGTCATTTCTACATGGTGGCATCGAAATGTATGCAAATGCACTGTTCGAAAGAAGCCAGCCACTTCTTCATCTAATGACTACAGACCAGTGACAATCAAGTCTCACATAATGAAGACATTTTAGAGGCTGGTCCTGGACTATATGAGTCCTACTGTGGTAGATTGCCGGGACCACTGCTGTTTGCCTTGGGCAAAAATTGAAGTGGAGGATTCAGTGATCTTTCTACTCAAAGTTTTATTGAAACACTTTCTGTTCAGCTTCCTCAGTAATAGCCCTTCCTCACACCATGACCATATGTTACTCTTTCCCCTTTTCCCAGCATCATCCCATTGCTCACATTGACTTCAAGAACATCTATGGAATAAAAAGAATGGCTTCAAATCCAGACCAGTAACTACTGCCATATATCCCCTAGAATTCTCCTCTGGGTCTCAGGCCCAAGTAGAAGTGTTGAGATTGTAAGATTTTGAGCTGCATCTACTGACCCCAAGTGCTCCTGCAATTCCATGGCATGGAAACTATAGTCATGGACAGTGTGTCCGTGAAAAGAGCAAATTGCTGATAATATTTTAGTTTTTCTGTATGACAAACCAAAATTATGTTGTACCAAATTATATTGAGAGTAATAAAGATGTTTAGTATCAATTCATTCTATTCACAGCTTTTTTCAATCCATAAACATAATAGTATAACTATTCATCAATCAGCCACAACATTACACAACTTGCCTAATATTGTTTAGGACCCCTTATGCATCATGTTAATCTTTTTTTACTTGAAACTGTGGACGAAAGGGTTTTAGACCAGACAGCAGGTGTGGTTATAAAAACAGCTTTATTTTTTAGAGTCACGGTGAGAAGAGTTCCAGAAAAGCAGACAATCAAATATACATGACCGCCAGGCTCTTCTGAAACCGGCCCGGTGGGGGACCAGTTTTTTACCCCTAGAATCGTAATTTAATATCATTATAAATTAACAGTCAACACTTATTATATACACAATCCTTGAGCCCTTCAATGCCCTTATGCAACTTGATTTCTTGGCCCTTTTGTTATGGTTTCCGATGTGCAAGGGAAATGTGATAAGACCAAGTGTGGGAAAGCTCAGACCTTTAGTTACTCAAAATATTTGTTTGCTAAAACAAAGCATGCTATTACAGGTTTTGTAAGCTTACTTCTCAGACATGAATTAGTACAAGGGAACGAAGGAAATTTCCCTTCCCTTTTAGCAAAAAAAAATATTTATAGGGAGAGTTGGTAGGAAAGGGTAGGAGAGAGGATGGAGTGGGGGCGGAGGGGGTGTGTGTGATCTGAAACATTTTTCTTTGGTAAAAGTACGCCTTTGAGGCAGTAAAATATTTGGGAAAAATTTCTAAAGGCAAAAGAGCTCAAGCAGAGAACAAAACGAGATGAAACTGAAAGCCATTGCCCCAGGACCCAAAGTGGACTAAACCATCCTTAAGAAA
>NW_024379763.1:0-68857 GCF_016835505.1 Polypterus senegalus
CATGGTCTTATAATGTGTTACATTAAAGATGAATAAAAAGCCTGTAGTAGATACAGACAACAATACATCTTACTGTAGGTGACATAACGACTAGAATACCAATTGATAAGACATTGGCCTCTGTGACACCCCGTGTAGTGGGAATTGGAATCACCAGCCTACACTCTAGGTGTCTGGTATGTGGGACCGAGAGTGACCAGGATGATAGTGTAAGACAGGGAGACACGGACACAAAAAGGGTTGGGTTTTTTTGAAAAATAAAGTGATGCTTTATTTATCAGTGCACTTAAAGAAAAATCAAAAATAATGTCCTGCGGAATTTATATATATTAATACACAGTCCATTACCGCTAAGGACACACAAAAACAGTAATCAAATGGAGCACAGAAATGACTAAATAAAATGTTTACAGTGCTTCCTGAAAGTCCCAAATGAAAAAGTAAAATACACACAAACTAGTGAAATCCAAATATAGACACAAAAGCAAAATGTGAAGCGGTCTTCCTCCACAGTGATCCAAGTCAGGAAGCTGCTCCTCCAAACTGTATAATACAGGATTCACCCAAAAATATTCAAAAATACAGAAAAAGTGTATATACAAAAATAAATAGTACACCACTAACCACAACCCAATAAATACCTCCACCAAAGTTAATCAAGAGATATTTATATGAAAAAATATTTACAAAAACAAAGCACAAGCCGTAATGCTTGGTATCTTCTAAGACGCAGATCTACCAAGTACAGTACCTTCCTCCAAGACGAACTAGTCAGAAAAGACCCCCTCTAGAGGCCATGATTCCCTTTTGTATTCGGCGCCACTGCGCCGACCAATTAAGCAGCCGTACGTCATCCCTCCCGGGTAGCGATGACGTGACGCGCTGGCGTTTGCGCGCGTCTACTATCCCCACCTAATTACTATAAAAATCGAGCAGCCGGCGCGCGCGCGTATAGCTGTGCCGGCTTTTCACACGCAGCCTGCGCATCTGCCTTGAGTGAAACTAAGCACTTTCTATTCTTTTCCTCCTTCCCCTGAGCTACAGCCCAGACAACTACAAACACGGGATCCCTATGCTAACCCGGGTTAAATAATATTGAGGCGCTTCACACTTTCTTTTGCTACTTTAGAGTTATGATGTCGCGGGAGGCACACGCAAGAGTGGAGGACCGACAATGCCATTCCGGCCGGTAAATGGCAAGGCTGTCTGTCCAGGCTACATGAGACCCACCGCGACACTCCCAAAAGGCTAATATGGTCCGTGAAGTCGTCTTTCTGCACTATGTAAATGAAAAAAGGTAAGTTTCCTTTCTTTATACCTTTTTTCCCTCAAACAAAAGCCTCCCTCTTTACACGGCAGAGGACGCTTAACTAATTTTATTTACTTACTGGTAATGCCAGTAGGGCACATTACCACAGCCTCCTAAGCCAGGGATTGTGGGTTTAAGTCCCATCTGAAGTGAGTACGTTTTAACTCTCTCAACTCAATGCATACTTTCACAATTGTTCGTATTTGCATAGTTTAATTACATTAAGGAAGTGCACATATGATACACCAGTAGTGGCACATTGCACGATAATGTGCAGTGAACACACTTGACTTGAGCATTCATAGTTTTTATACTCTTTCTCTGTATGTTCAGAATTAGTTTGCTCAGAGGTTGATGTGCTTGCTGCTCCTGAGCAGCTCTTCATTTTTCCACCCCAGCGGCCTGCTTCTTCTCTTCTTTTGGTATTTTTTCGCGTCAAAACTAATTAAGTCAGTGTTTGTGTTGCAATTACTTAGTATGTTTTTCTTAATGTTTCACTTAAGCTGGCACTTAATTATTCGATATCCCTCAAGAATGATTTAAGATATGAAGAGACGGGAAGTGACGACGAAAGTGGTAGAGAATGAGAACGGCGCCCATAAGCATGCGGCGCACAGCTGCCCTGCTGGCTGCTGCCGAGAGTTGATTCTACAATAAAATAAAAAAAGAGGAATAACCTTGGAAGTCAATTATCACCCCGAAAGCGGATAGTAGCCATCACGTAGTATATGTGTACCAAATTTCAGGTCAATAGTTCATACGGTTTGCGAGCTACAGGTGATTTAAAATCCTGAACAGACAAAAGGATAGCCGCAGTAGCGTATTATAAAAGAAGATGTTTACACTACTTACCTGCCGTTTTGCACAGTTTCTTATAGTCCTTAATTTATAGTCTGCATTTGTTACAGTCTCCCTGATGTGCCCCCTCCCTCAAACTCCTTTTTTGCTAGATATATTTTCATATTTAGGTATAGGTATTTTTATACTTGTATTTGTATATTTGGTATATATGTGCAGTTATATGTATAGATATTGTACAAAATTCCCTGCTTTATGCTGAACCTAGGCAAGGCAAGGCAGGCCCCACAAGACTATTGCGCATGCAAGGCGTTTTGTTCCTGAATTGTAACATGCTCACAGTCTCTGCCTGTTTGTCTTTTTTCAAGTTATACTTTGTTGCTAACTTTTGCAACTGTGTGTTGTGCGTTATTGACAAAGTAAGTTGTTTTCTTTTTTGCAGTGTTCAATGTAGCTTAATATCTTAGCTAATATTGCAACTTATATTAATGTTTAGTGTAAATATACAAAAGCGCTATTATGGCTATGTTTGCTGTTTATGAATTAACATATCGTTAAATTTGTGCACTGTTGACCTTTAAGGAGAGATACGCTGTACTTTACTTCACTCCAAGACATTAAAATATGTTGATTTTCTTAGTATTAAATGTAAAGTTTGTTTTTTTAAAGGAATGCTGTCTTGGGCATTACGCTGTACCTTTAAGTCTGGTTAATAGTGCCACCTACTGGTTTGATTAAGCGGAAGCGGAAGCAGAGAGCGGCGGTGTCTCCCACAGGCACGTAGCCCTTCGAAAGCACCCGAGCAAGTTCACCTGAGGTAAAGCTGGCAGCTGACCAGTAGAAATAACCGGCAGTGAGAAATTAAAGTCGATCGCTCAGCGGGTGGTGGAAACTTAAAGCGACGGTGATTCAGCTGAACACGGAAAGCGCCAAAGCACCTATAAAAACGGCAGAGATGACTTCAACATTTAATGTAAGCTCTATCTGCTCTCTGCCCATCGAGGGCACGTTTATATGTTGTGTGTCCTGCAGTATGTACAGCTCAGGTTTTCCGGCCGACAGTGCAGATAGCTTCACCTGCCAAAAATGTTTAGTTAATTTAGAGTTGGTCGGGAAAATACGCGAATTGGAGGACCGCGTTAGGAATCTGATAGCGATTAGGCAAACCGAAAATTGGATCGACTCGGTTTGTTTAGACAATTCGGCTACATCTGATTCGGCTTCAGTCTCTCCAGGTCCCACTGTAGTCAGTGCGAGGCCGAAATCAGCAGCACCAATTCAGCCACAGGGCGAGTGGGTAACAGTAAGACGGGGTCTAAGAATCCAAAATTTAGTCCCCAGCACCCAGGTCACCAATTGGACCCAGAACAGGTTCTCAGCTCTCGCAGCGCCTGTGGAAACTGAGAATAATAAAGTGCTCATAATTGGCGATTCCATAGTGCAGAATGTTAGAATTCCAAACTATGTTAAACCAGCAGTTAATGTTAAGTACCTCGCAGGGGCCAAGATTTCTGGCATAAAGGCGATTGGACCGTGTTGCCGGCGATGAAGTATCTACCTTATTGCTGCATGTCGGCACTAATGATATTTATTTACAGCAATCTGAGGTATTAAAGCGGAACTTCATCTCTCTATGCACCAAAGCTAAAACAAAATGTCGGAATTTAATTGTATCTGGTCCCTTACCAAGATTATATAGAGGGATGTGATTTATAGCAGATTGCATTCCTTTCACTGCTGGCTAGAAACCTGGTGTGCAAATAAAAGCATAGCATTTGTGAACAATTGGGATGATTTTTGGGAAAGGCCTGGATTTTTCAGAAGAGATGGTCTTCATCCTAACTGGAGGGATCTTATGTATTATCCCAAAATATGGCAGCAAAACTGCCTGGTTGACTGATTAGAGCACCATCCAGGCCGCAGTCATGTGATCTTAAATCACAGGCTGTTCTTTATCCCACCTGTTATTTTCCTGAAGCTGTTACCCATAATCCCTGTTGTGGGGCATCCAGTAAATTTAGTCTTGATACAAACCATAAATTAATTGATAACCAAAAAATAAGGTGTATAATTAGACCAAGGGATAAAACCAGACACTCCACCAGGGGCATCTGTAATAGAAATTTAATTCAAATTAAAACAAAAATATATCAGCAGTTCAGAAAGAACCATGCAGTTTTAAATGCTGTTTATTGAACATTCGCTCTCTTGGCACTAAAGCAGTTTTGGTAAATGATATATATTAAGTACAAAATCTGATCTGTGTCTTCTTACTGAAACCTGGCTTAGTAAATATGACACTGTTCCCTAGCTGAGGCGTCACCAGATGGATACTCGTTCCTTCATAAGTCTAGAGATTCTGGTCGAGGAGGAGGCCTTGGAATAATTCATTGTAACAAAATGCAAATCACTCCTAAAATTTAGGCAACTTTACATCCTTTGAGGCATTCATTTTAAATATTAAAACAGATTCCAACACAATTATAGTGCTAGTCTACAGACCACCAGGGCCATATTCATTGTTCATGACTGAATTTAGCAACCTTCTGTCTGATTTGGCTATAAATTATGATCACGTAGTTCTGATGGGGATTTTAATGTACACATTGATGTGGAAACTGACACTTTTAGCAAATGTTTTACTTATTTGTTAAATTCAGTAGGATTTTGTCAGATTGTCAAAGGTCCAACTCATAATCATAACCATACATTAGATTTAATTATAACTTACAAAGTTGAAATTCAAAATTTAAATATTACTCCATTAAATGTAGTTATTTCCGATCACTTCTTAATTACGTTTGATTTAGTTCTGCCCATGCCAGCACTCGCAGATTAAAACAAAGACAGTGCGACATCTAGATTGTAATTCTGCTTCAAAATTTATAGATACCTTGAGTAAGTCGAGTGTAATTGTGGAAAACCATTTAGATCAGTTAACATCAAATGTAAACGTGGAAAACAATTTAGATCAGCTAATCACATTATAATGTGACCTTGAGAGATGCTCTGGACACAGTGGCTCCCCTAAAAACAAAAGTGATCAAAGCACATAGAAACTCTCCCTGGTTTAATGAAAACACTCGAGCTCTTAAATTAGAGTGTCGAAAACTGGAGCGCAGATGGAGAACAACAAAGCTACATGTCTTTCAAATTGCATGGACAGAGAGTGTATATAAATATAAAAAGGCCCTCTTTAAAGCTCGCTCAGAATACTATTCTACATTAATAGATAGCAATAATAAAAATCCTAGGGTACTTTTTAGAGCAGTGGCTAAATTAACAAATGGGAATTCAGATCAACAGTGCAAAATACCAACAGATATTAGCAGTAAAGACTTTATGAACTTCTTCAATGAGAAAATCTATACTAATAAAAGGCAAAGCCCTCACTGACTCATCACTAATTCTCCAACTTCCCGTGTAGGTAGAAGGCTGAAATTTGGCAGGCTCATTCCTTACAGCTTACTTACAAAAGTTGGGCAGGTTTCATTTCGAAATTCTACGCCTAATGGTCATAACTGGAAGGTATTTTTCTCCATTAACTGTAATGGAGTTGAGCTGGAATGACCTGGGGGGGCGGAGTTTCGTGTGACATCATCACGCCTCCCACGTAATCACGTGAACTGATTGTCAACGCAGTGCGTAGAAAACCAGGAAGACCTCCAAAAAGCGCTTAAGAAAACATGCATTATATAATTGAGAAGACAGCGAAACAATAAGAAGCGAGCGAGTGACATATACTACCATATTCATGAGTGCTGCCTCGGAAAGAAAGCAAGGTGTAAACCTAAACTTTAAATTAAGTTCATAGACAGGCTACCGCTGGCGTTTCACATGCCCACAGGTAATGCGGGATACAAGTTTAATGAGAGGACGCAGGATATAAGCGAGAGTTTTGATCACTTTGTAACTAAGTTAAAATTGTAGGTGAAGGGGTGTGCTTATGCAAATTCCGAGACTGTGTTTGTGGGGGATTGACGGATAAGGCGGGGGGGGGAGTCACGTCATCATATCCCCTCCCATTTACCTCATTTTACTCTGAGCTGAGCTCCGCGCCACCGTCTTCTGAAGCAACTTTGTCACACTGCCACCAAATACTCCCAGAAAAATCCACAAGTTAATACACACGCTGTCTCTAGAGTTTCTACACACTGAATCCTCCAGGCACTACTTACAAAAGGTTACATTGACAATCGTGTTACGTTATTTTAAAATCTTTCCTTTTCTTAGCACAAGCACAGCTGAGAAGCTTCGATGCATGTGCTCCATAACGCGTTAAAAAATAATGCATTTAATCACACTTTGCATTACAAGCAAAGGGAGCTTTTGTCAATGCATGATTTCCTGGTACACGATTACATTGATCAGTGCATCCCGATTCATTTTACCCTCGCACCACCTTAGTTTGAGAAGAAGTCTGAAAAAATATGAGGTTAACACAGAAAAACATCACCAATTCAAGCTTTATGAATAATCGATTCGCCATCAATAATTGTTTTGGTAAAGCCATCCTCCTTCCATTTTATAATTTTTCCGCCACTAGCCATGATTAAATGAACGGTAAATAAAGTAAGAGCAAAGCGAGGGTGACTTATTTAGGCAGGCATATATATGACAGCAACACTCATGACAATGTCAATCATGTTACGTTATTATTAAAATGTTTCCTTTTCTTTTTCATTACTTCTTTAACACACTACTTCTCTGCTGCGAGGCGCGGGTATTTTGCTATATATATATATATGAATGACCTCCAAAGAGCGCTGAGACTTTTGATATCATGAACGTGTCTGCAAAACTGGGGTCTCCTGCCCAGCAAAAGTCGAGCAGCCAGCGCGCGTGCATAGCTGTGCCGGCCTTTGAGACGCTGACTGCGCTTCTGCCTTAAGTCAAAGTGAGCACTTTTAATTTTTTCATCCTCCCCCTGCGCTATAGCCCAGACAAGTGCAAACACGGGACCCCTTTTCTACACCGCGGCAAAATAATATTAAGGCGATTCACACTTTCTTTTGCACGTTTACGATTATGAGGTTGTCAGCTCGGATTATGAAGACACGCACACGAGTGGAGGACTGACAGTGCCATCACAGCCGATTAATGGCGGGGACGTCTCACCAGTCTACACAAGACCCACCGCGACTGTCCCCAAAAGGCGATCATAACGTCAGCGAACACATCTCTCTATACTATATAAAAGAAAAGGCAACTTTCCTTTCTTTACACCTTTTTTCCTTTTATCCCAAACCAAAGCCTTTCTCTCTTAACACTGCAGAGGACACAAAACTAATTTTCTTTAAATGCCGGTAAGGCACATTACCAGAGGCACAAATTTGAACGTTCACATAGAAAATGTAATTTCTATACCACAGCCGTCGTGTAGCGCCTTTCAAAAGGGATCTACTACCGAGAGATGATCCATATATATTTTAGCTGCTGTTAGTTACTTACCTGTTGTGTTACACCGTCTTTAAAATGTAGTTTACCCGAAATCACTCCAGTAGTGCTCAATGTACCTGTACTTCTTAAAACGTTAATGTTTTACTGTTTAATAACTTATAGACTATATTTTATTATTTTTCCCTTGCACTCAGTGACCAAAGCTATACACACACATATAGACACATACAAACATACACACAAGTATATGTATGTGTATATATATGTATGTATGTGTATATATATATATATACAAACACACACCCCATCTACATTTTATATATATATATATATATATATATATATATATATATATATATATATATATACACATATACATATACACACACACACACACATACATACATACACACATATATATAATTTGTGTGTGTGTATGTATGTGTGTGTATATATGATGTAGATAGGTATGTATATATATAAGTGTATATGTAGATATGTATATAGATATGAAGATATGTATGTGTACTGTATATATATGTATATATATATATATGTATGTGTGTGTGTGTGTGTATATGACAGCAGCAATCCAAGCTGTGAGAAAACGGTAAAAAGGAGGCGTGTCAGACGTCGTGCTACATTTTCTGATGCAGCTAGATGAAAAAAACTTTGTGACGCTGCCGCCAAATACACAAAACAATTACTTTGACAATCATGTTACGTTATTTTCAAAATGTTTCCTTTTCTTTCTCTTTCCTTCTTTAACACACTACTTCTCGCTGCCAATATATATATATATATATATATATATATAGATATATATAGATATATATATATAGATATAGATAGATAGAGATATATAGATATAGATAGATAGAGATATATATATATATATATATATATATATATATATAGATAGATAGATATGAGAACAACACTCATATCAATGACAAAACAATTACATTAACAATCATGTTACGTTATTTTTAAAATTTTTCCTTTTCTTTTCGTACCTTCTTTAACACACTACTTCTCCTGCTAAGCTTGGTATTCTACTAGTTAAAATATAAGATCCCAGATCTCAGCATCACAGTACAAACCAAATACTAGCTTAGCAGACCCTGTCGCACATTGCATTCAGCACTTTAATAATTTTAATCCTGTAACTCACCAGGAAGTCTTAACTTTAATTACTAAAATGAAGCCCACTACTTGTTCCCTAGATCCAGTGCCAACAAAACTAGTAAAAGTGCAATGGATGTTCTTGCAGCCTATTCTAACCGTTATCAATAGTTCATTACTGCATGGCACGTACCTGATGCACTAAAAGTGTCAGTCATTAAACCTTTACTTAAAAGTCAGACCTAGACCCACACATACTAAATAACTATAGGCCTATTTCAAATTTACCATTTCTCTCTAAAATACTAGAGAAAGTAGTGCCAGTCAGCTTCAGTCACACCTTACGCATTACAATCTATTTGAGAAATTCCAGTCTGGCTTTCGCACTGGCCATAGTACAGAAACGGCACTAACACGGGTTGTAAATGACATTCTGATATCCTCTGATGAAGGAAATTCCACTGTAATTATGTTGTTGGACTTAAGTGCAGCGTTTGACACCATTGACCATTCTATTTTACTGCACAGGCTAGAAAGCGATGTTGGGCTTACAGGCCCGTGCTCGCTTGGTTCAGTTCTTATTTATCAAATCGATTCCAGTATGTACAGAAATGTGCAGACAGTACTCCATCATTATACACAGAAGTTCAATATGGTGTCCCACAGGGCTCAGTACTGGACCTTTACTGTTTTCACTTTACATGCTTCCACTGGGATCTCTCATTAGGAAACATAATGTTAATTTTCACTCGTATGCAGATGACACCCAGTTATACCTTTCATTTAAATCAAATGAAGTTTCTCCGATGTTGTCTTTAATTAGTTGTGTTAGTGAATTAAAGGAATGGATGAATGAGAACTACTTGTCTTTAAATACAGATAAAACAGAGATGTTAATTGTTGGAGGGAATGACGCTGATCACAGCAATATTTTGTCGTCATTTAACTCAGTTGGAATCCCAATTAATTTTACTGAATCAGCCCGCAATCTAGGTGTTATCTTTGACTCTAGCATGTCATTTAAAGCATATTACAAAGTCGTCCAAAACATGTTTTTCCATCTTAAAAATGTTAGGAAATTAAGATGCTTTCTAAATAAACAGGATTGTGAGAAATTAATTCATGCATTTATCTCTAGTAGGATTGACTACTGCAATGTGGTGTTCACTGGCTGTTCAAACTGTTCTCTATACAGCCTCCAGTTAATCCAAAATGCGCTGCAAGAATTATTACAAGAACAAGAAAATATGAACACATAACCCCAGTTCTTAAATCTTTACACTGGCTCCCAGTTAAGTTCAGGGCAGATTTCAAAATCCTCCTTTTAACATATAAAGCATTAAATGGCCAAGGTCCGCTTACTTGTCTGAACTTATCATGACTTACAAACCTGAGCACATTAAGATCTCAAGATGCCGGTCTGCTTAGGATTCCAAGGATTAATAAAATAACAGTGGGAGGTCGAGCTTTTAGTTACAGGGCCCCTAAACTGTGGAATGGTCTTCCTGCTTCCATAAGAGATGCCCCTTCAGTCTCAGCCTTTAAATCCCGGCTGAAGACTCACTACTTCAGTTTAGCATATCCTGACTAGAGCTGCTGATTAACTGTACATACTGCATCTCTGTTGTTAGTCATTAGCACTATAACATAAGTAACATGATAATTATATTTGAATACTAACCCTCACCTATTCTGTTTCATTTCTCGGTACCCAAATGTGGCCATTGGTGCCACGGCCCACCTGCCAAGTTGTTTGCCTGCCTATGGTAAAGTCATCCCTGATGGAGGATCACAGGAATCATGGGAAAGAGGGGTCCTTTCATCGGAGCAACGTTTCAGCCGTGGCATGGCCAAATGGGGAGGAAGATAGATGGATGAGGTCTCCAGGACTCTAAAATATCCAAACCTAATTATGTCATATCATCTACTGTTAAACCGTACTTCTAAAATTTTTATTATTATGCTGTATTAAGGAATTGTTCTGTTCTGTGTATTGTATTGTATTGACCCCCTACTTTTGACACCCACTGCACGCCCAACCTACCTGGAAAGGGGTCTCTCTTTGAACTGCCTTTCCCGAGGTTTCTTCCATTTTCCTACAAGGTTTTATTGGGAGTTTTTCCTTGTCTTCTCAGAGAGTCAAGGCTGGGGGGCTGTCAAAAGGCAGGGCCTGTTAAAGCCCATTGCGGCACTTCCTGTGTGATTTTGGGCTATAAAAAAATAAACTGTATTGTATTGTATTAACAATACCTAAAGTTGAGGAATTGATGTTTAACATTGCTCTTCTTGAATACTATGTAATAATGTTCCAGTTTGACATTTAATTAGTTATGTTCATATATGCATTCCATTTGTATTTGTGTACTTATTGTATTAATTTATTTCTGTTTAGATACCACACATACACTTACTGTATGTATACACATCTATTAAAGTACTTGAAGGGTGTTATCTACTCTCTGGTGTAGCTGTGTTTCTTTCTAGCCGAAAAATTAGGCCAGCAAGTGTACAGTCAGCACAGTAACATACAACTGTCCCTCACAAAGTGGTCTTTCGTGCTGGATTATACATAGGCTGTTCTATGGCTACATCTAGAGATTTTTACAGTGAGACACAGATAACAAATCCTCGTCCAAGTCACACATGGTGTGTGCCAGCTTACTTGGAGGACTTTGTGATTGATCATCCACTGGTACATATTCAACCTATAACTCATATGGGAGCTATTTTATGCAAGTTCCTAATGTGAAGAGGAGAGCATAAATTTCTTAGAGTCACATTGGAGTGCTCTGAGTAATGAGATGAGGGAGCTTCAGATTGTTATGGAAAGTGTTACGCAGGTAACTGAGAATTGCTTCCATTCTGAGAGTCCTGTGCCCCATTATCCACAACATAGGGCACAGTCAATTTCTCAGCCAGCTCTTTACGCCAGTATAGCAGCCCTGTCAGGTTTACAATCTTATGGGCAGTTAATTAGATTCTCAAGATCATATTCTTGGCCACAGCCAGCTCCTATGCAGCCTGCGCCAGCTCAATGCAGCCACAGTTTACGCCAGCTCCTGTGCAGACATTGTTTCAACCGCTGCCACAGTCCTCAGTTCCTAATTTAATTCCACATCAGCACTACCAAAGGCGGCAGCCTCTACACGTTTACACCCCCACTGATCCTAGTGTGCCTTGATTAATGGAAATGGCAATTGCATCATCGTATGGCATACCAAAACCAAAGTTAGCAGCCTTTTCTTCAGGCAAAGAGAGTGACTTTCTCATGCTTAAGAAAGGATTAGACAGTATCCTTGGCCCTCATCGCCATTTAACTTTAGATTATAAGTACCAAATATTGGTGGATCATCTAGAGCTACCCACTGCTTATCAGATTGCTAAAGTTATGTCCATCATCCATTCCATACACTGGTGCAATGCAAACTTTAGAGCAAAGATACGGTCAACCAAGACAGTTAGTTCAACGTGAATTGAAGTCAATTCTGAACACTCCAGCCTTACGGCCAGGTGATGCTCAAGGCTTTGAGGACTTTGCTACTGATGTCAATACTTTGGTGGGCATTCTTAACACTATGGATGGGCCTGCTAGAGCTGAACTACAGTATGGATCTCATGTAGAAGACTTGCTAGCTAAACTGCTTGTGAACTACTGTATAGAGACTCATTTATAGAATACTACTTTAATAAACACATTATTATGAGTGACAGTGCCAGAACATACTCTACTAGACCTTGCAGAGTGGCTTGACCAGAAAGCTCAGGCCATACAGATATGCAGATGTGCAACGGAAGCAGTTAAAGGACAGCCCTACCGAAGAGAACAGAAGCTCTTCAAGTCTACAAGGACCAAGACCATTTTGCCCTTATTGCAATAACCGTGAACATTACCTCAATGCTTGTGAAACTTTCAGCAAATTGAGCCACACAGAAAAGGTGAAATGGGTTGAGGAACAAGATTGATGTTGGAGGAGCTGCGAGGTCACAAACAGGATAGTTGTACACTTATGAAATCCTGTTCAACATGCGGAGGTCCATATTTACCTGTACTTCATGACATTGCTTCTGCTACAGAGAATCAGAGCATTCTTACAGTAAGTACATCATCACCTAGTATTAATGTCAATCAAATCAGCCACTTAGGCAGGGTGATGCTAAAGGTAGTCCCAGTATGGCTATGGAGTAGATCAAGAATATTAGATACACATGCTGTGTTAGATGATGGATCTGAGAGGACAATTCTGCCAGTAGCTGCCAAGCAACTTGGACTGAAAGGAGCTGAGGAGATCTTGTCATTGAGAACAATAAGACATGATATTATTCAATTGAAAGGTGCTGCTGTCTCCTTGAGATATTTGCCCAAGCAGGCCCGAAAGTAAAATATTGTATTCAAAGAGCTTTTACTGCCAATAAACTGAACCTGGCTGAGCAATATTGCCCCATTGAAGTACTGAAAAGAAAGCATAAACACTTAAAAGATTATTGCTCTTGGCTCACAGAATTGCACAGAAACACAGGAGATTGTAGAGACAGGAACTTTATTTAAACAAACATATCAAACAAAAGTCTTTCAAAAGTAAAATGAACTCTGTGTGAAGACATATTGTTATTAAATGAACAGACGAACATCTTCCTCTTCATAACAAGCTCGCATGTCGGGGGCGGGATCCCAACAGGAGCAGAGGATTTCTGGGGAGGAGAGAGAGACAAAGCAATGAGCAAACAGGACAGGTGCTGCACAAGCTTTTAAATATACGGCTGTATGAGAAGCAGATCATGTGACATAGCTGCAGAAGCTACGGAGCAACCAGGAGGTAAACTGTGTTTCCATTGTATCAGCGTTTAAGAGGGGGTTTCGGAGGCGCAACCGTGACTTCTAGGGATGCGTTCAGCCCCCTTCTTTAAAAGATATACCAATGCATGGCTTCAGTAGAGTTCAACCCCTGCATCTCATAGGGTCAGATTACCCTCAGCTGATTACTTCTACTGCTCCAGTTCGGTGGGAACCTCCTGGGGGCTCTATAGCAGTACAGACACTACTAGGCTGGATAGTCCAAGAGCCCACAACCTTTTTGCAACGCCCTTCAAATGAAAGTTCTTGTCTCCAAACCACATTACTCTCTCCCACTCAAGAACTGCATCATCATGTGGAGAGGCTTTGGTAGTTTAATATATTGCCACACAGGAACGAAAGGGAGATCATCTGCTCAAAGCAGGACAAAGCTGCACTGGACACTCTGGAGGAAAAAACAACTTATATCATAGTCAATGACATGAGTCACTATGCACCACCACTCCTGTGGAAGAATGATGCTACCCTCCTTCATGCACCACCTTCAGCTATGGCTCTTTTAAGAGCCACAGAGGTCCGCCTACTCAATACTCCAGAACTGGCAGCTGTGTATAGCAAAGAAATACACAAGCTTATAGAGGAAGGTCTTGTGGTGAAGATACCAACGGAAGAAGCTGAGAGGTCTCAATCATAATACGTTCCTCACCATATTGTACAGCACAATGGTAAGGCCAGGGTTGTGTTCAACTGCTCTTACAGGTACCAGCAAATTAATCTAAATGGGAACCTTTTGCCTGGACCAACATTAGGTCCATCACTACTTGGAGTACTGCTCAGGTTCCGAGAGCACAACATTGCAATAAGTGGAGATATACGGGTGATGTGTCACCAGTTCTGGTTACTTCCAAAAGATCAATGTTTTAATGTATTCTTGTAGAGCAAAACTAATATTTAGGTCTGAGATAGCATTAAAACATGTATGTTGTTTGTGCAGATAATAAGTCTCTTGAAGTGCTGAGAGAGTGACAGACTGTGTTATTCCTAAGGCACCTGTGTGGTTTAAAGTGCCAGAGGTTAACCATCTGTGTGTGTGTCATTCAGAGGGCACTGTCGATTTTCATTGTGTATGTGTATACCTATGTATGCGTGTGGTAATCGTAAGGTGCGTGTGGTAATCGTAAGGTGCAAGAGTAGACGAACCCGGTAACTAACTTGATGAGTACACTTACCCTTGGGAAAAAAAAAAGGTAAAGGGTAAGTAGAGGGAAATACTACGATAATTCAGCTTCTAACTGTGAAGAGGTTTTATATGTGTCTAAAGATATTTCTTTCCAGGAATGCAGCTTTGGTAGTCTTGTTGCTATTAATTGATTTTCTTAAGTGTTTTGGAAACACTTTCAGATTGCAAGTTGTATTCAAGGTACATTTAAAAACAAAAGTCACTGAGTGCCTTATAGAATATGATCTCAAAATTAGAACTGGATGTACCTTTAAACCAGGGACGCCCACACTTTTTAAAACTGCGAGCTACTTTTAAAATGACCAGGTCGAAATGATCTACCTACATTAAAAATGCTACATATATATATATATATTTTAGTTCCCTCTCCTTTCTCTTTCTCAGATCGTTTTTTGGAAGGAAATCAGTTTTATAGTTTTTATGAACAGTTCGAAAGTGCCTTTCCACATTTTCCTTTTTTGGAATGGCAATGATAGATTGACAGATCAGACAAATGCACTTGATTGTGACATTGTGAGAGAAAAAATCCTCTTCAATTCCATATCCAGCCCATACCCTCCCAAACAATTTTTTAAATCCCTCCTTTAGTGATATAAATTGGAAGGCTAACTAGATGACTTAGATAGCCGGAGTTTTGCAGAAGTTTGCACGTTTGTTCGTGCGTGCGGGATGATCAGTGTGTTAGGATATATGATATACTAACATTTAAAAAACTTTTTTTTGAATGCAACCCGATCTACCTGCACTACCTTTGCGATCTACTGTTCGTTCGCAATCGACACATTGGGCACCCCTGCTTTAAACACTCTGTGCTATCAATCAGAAGTTTCACAAAAATGCTACACAGAAAAAATTATGCGTACATCACTGTCTAAGGACAAAATAAAGCAGACTTTTGTCATGCTTCATGGAGGTAGAGAAAATATAACCAAGAGGGTTTGACACTTGGCAAAAACATTATAATAATATTTAAAGTGTAGGTAAACGTTTTTTTATTGTACTGAATTACTATTTAAATTAAATTCATGCACTTTTTCACAGTGTCTAAAATGAGGGGTGGGGGTCTAACATTACCTTTGTGCATTTCACCCTGCCCGCATCTTTCCTTTGACTTTATGCCACCATATATATTTATGTCACGCTCTTTTGTTCAGCTACCATGACCTCACAGAAGTCTTCTGGCTAAGCTGAGAAAACGCATGGAAAAATTTCTTGATTTAAGATCATAAATCAAAATAGTTATGGAAGTGAGCAGAAATTTCAGAAAACAACTGGTTGACGTATTTCTAGTTCATTGTGTAAATAACACAGGAAATGAATGCATTTAATCTTAAATTGCAAGGTCCATATCAGCGGATTGCAGTAATTTTGTGAATTTCCCCTTGGGATTAATAAAGTATCTGTCTATCTAATATACAGCACTGTGAAGGCATTCATCATCAAAATAAAACTTTGGAAAAGACAACTTTCAGGGAATAACTTTTCTCAATTGCAAGCATGCCTATCCTTGTTACAAAATATTACTAGTTATCGGGTACAGAAAGTATACTGCTACCATAAAAGGGGTAGCACTATACCCTTTGACCCACTGTTGTCAGTTGTCAGAATACACAATGTCACTTTTAAACTGTTTGAAGGCACTTTCTCTGGCAGTGTAGATAGTATTCCTAATCACCTACAGATGGAACTTATTGACTGTCCTTGAACAGTCAGCTAAAGCTGTAATTCAGGGGTGCAAAAGGAGACCAAGCCAAGAGCAGACAGATTCTTTGAGAAATACTTTTCACAGACATCTACCCTCCTAAAGAAAGGCGATACATCATTTGAGCAGTACACATGCACACAGCGTACTGTTTTCCACTATGAAAATTAAATTGAAGCACAGATATACACTAAGGGATGCTCACCATGCACGAGTTTTGGGGTCTTTTGTGTAAATGGTGCATACTCACAAAAATGTTGCATACCCCATTTCCACGCAGTCTTGAGATGTATAAAAATTAAACTTGGCGTAAAGCCACACACAATTTCACCGAAGCCCCTCATCTTGCAAACACACTTGTCTGCTTGGTTATGCAAACTGATGGCACCCAGCGTCAAGGCAGTGCTACTGTTTGTGTGGTCTCCTTTTTTTCAGATTTGCATTAATGACACAGGATTTATCACGTTTATCGAAATTAATTGTGTACCGTTTACAAATTTAAGGCACTTGATTGTAATCATTCTGTAAAAATACTGTATAATGATGCACGCAATGGCCAAACTATTTCAACTTCGATAGCTGCTTTAGGGCTGTTACTCTCAGTGTACTACTCAGAGTATGTTAACCCACTGAGTCTGTTTGTGGAATCAAAGCCGTACAGTAGCTGATTGGAAAGCCTTGGAAGACATTTAAAGTACTGTACATGCTGTAGTCTCAGGAAGGCCAAAAGCCTTTGCATGGATTGCATTCAGCCACGCACAGAGTGTATTTGAACTTCTTTCATCCGGAAAACGCTTCATAGCTTTTCCTGCATGGACCTCAAGGCTCAGAAACAGTTCAATCTGTCTATCAAGTGCTCGGTAGAACAGTTTCAAGTTATAATTACTTCACGATTAACTCTACAACTTTATTATTACACAACCTAAGCCACTTTATGAGCCATGTGCACTATCTGCACTATATTTTTATGTTGTACTATTCTACTTATTCTTTCATATGATATATTTTTCATTGTTTTTATTATTATTGTTATTTTTTAGGAAAATTAAATTTATGGAGGATTTGTATATTGAATCTCATTGTACTGTACAATGAAAATGAAGGAATTCGACAGAAGAGAGTGCATATTTGTAGATGAAGACTGGCTTCAAGTCAATTTAGGTTTCTAAGAGCTATCTTCTTGGAACTGTGAGCTGTTTGAATACTAGGAAGTATACTTGATATTTTTTGATGAAATGCATTAAAGTATTATATTACATTTTACAGATAAATTATTAACTACATTTAAATAATGTGTACTGTTAATAATTAAACATGTGCAGACAAGGGGGCACAGCAGTAGTGATGAGTTGGCGCCCAATCCAGGTATTGATCCTCCCTTGTGTTGTACGCTTTCTGGGACTGGTGCGACCCTGGATAGATAAATGGATGGAATAATTCAACATGTATTACCAAGATTTTTCAATGTTCCTAAACAGTCTTGAAAAATCTGCATTCTAAGCTTACGGTTGGGGATGCATTTAATACAGAGCTTATATTGTGGCGATTGGTTATGTGGAGAGAAAAAATGGGCCGGACAGGATTTGGGGGTATTTGAAAGACACAGTACTGCTGCAATAAATTATTTCATCCAGGGTTGCGTGCATCCCAGAAAATATGTTGCTGGAAGCAGGACAAATCCCTGGACGGGAGAGGCACAAACAATTCTGGATGGAGTGGAAGTAGGAATTATTCTGGATGGGGTTTGGAGGCAGAAACAATACCTGGACAGGGGAGGCAGGAACAATTCTTGGACGGGGCACTACCTAATCGCTACCATTGCCCCACTGTCTCCCCATGTTTAGTACGTACTTTAATGCATTTCTTTATGAAAATTATATCAAGTATAAATATTAGTATTTTAAAATGTTGAGAGAGCTGTAATATAATAAATGTAATGTATTCTGTGTGGCGATCCGTGCCTTTACGCTCCTGTGTGTAAAAGAGAAAGACCATTTAAGAAGCACACAGTGATTCACACACATAAAATGCAAACCATTTAACGTGCTGCTTTAGTTATGATGGGATTTGAGAAATTTTAGTAAATTAAACATTGATTTTAAAATGAAGGTTACAATGTTCTACTTTAATTACAAAATATACCACCAGATTAAAGTGAAAATTTTCAGATTTAAGTCAACATTTCGATTTCTTTCTTCTTCATTGTCGCAGTTTTTTTTTTTTTTTTTACAATTCCGTATGACACCCAGACGGTGGGTCGAGTTTCACTGAGTAGGACCTCCACTTGGAGGATAGCATCTTGCAGTTGATGGAGATTTGTGGGATGCACATCCAGGGCACGAAGCTCCCGTTCCACCACATCCAAAAGATGCTCTATTGGGTTGAGATCTGGTAACTGTGGGGGCCATTTTTGTACAGTGAACTCATTGTCATGTTTATCCATCCATCCATCCATTGTCCAACCTGCACGGGGGTCTGCTGGAGCCAATCCCAGCCAACACAGGGCACAAGGCAGGAACCAATCCTGGGCACAGGACACACACAAACACAACCACACACCAAGCACACACTAGGGCCAATTTTAGAATTGCCAATCCACGTAACCGGCACGTCTTTGGACTGTGGGAGGAAACGGGCCTTCGGAGGAAACCCCGCGAACACGGGAGAATATGCAAACTCCCCGCAGAGAAGACCCGGGAAGCGAACCCAGGTCCCCTAACTGCAAGGCAGCAGCGCTACCACTGCGCCACCGTGCCGCCCTTGTCATGTTCAAGAAACCAATTTGAAATGATTCGAGCTTTGTGACATGGTGCATTATCCTGCTGGAAGTAGCCATCAGAGGATGAGTACAAGGTGGTCATGGTCAGAAACAATGCTCAGGTAGCCCGTGGCATTTAAACGATGCCCAATTGGCACTAAGGGGCCTAAAGTGTGCCAAGAAAACATCCCCCACACCATTACACCACAGCCACCAGCCTGCACAGTGGTAACAAGGCATGTTCTCATTCTGTTTCGCCAAATTCTGACTCTACCATTTGAATGTCTCAGCAGAATTGAGACTCATCAGACCAGGCAACATTTTTCCAGCCTTCAATTGTCCAATTTTGGTGAGCTTGTGCAAATTGTAGCCTCTTTTTCCTATTTGCAGTGGAGATAAGTGGTACCCGGTGGGGTCTTCTGCTGTTGTAGCCCATCCGCCTCAAGGTTGTGCGTGTTATGGCTTCACAAATACTTTGCTGCATACCTCGGTTGTAACGAGTAGTTATTTCAGTCAAAGTTGCTCTTCTATCAGCTTGAATCAGTCGGCCCATTCTCCTCTGACCTCTAGCATCAACAAGGCATTTTTAAGCCCACAGGACTGCCGCATACTGGATGTTTTCCCTTTTCACACCATTCTTTGTAAACCCAAGAAATGGTTGTGGGTGAAAATCCAAGTAACTGAGCAGATTGTGAAATACTCAGACCGGCTCGTCTGGCACCAACAACCATGCCGCGCTCAGAATTGCTTAAAATACCTTTCTCTCCCATTCTGACATTCAGTTTGGAGTTCAGGAGATTTTCTTGACCAGGACAACACCCCTAAATGCATTGAAGCAACTGCCATGTGATTGGTTGATTAGATAATTGCATTAATGAGAAATTGAACAGGTGTTCCTAATAATCCTTTAGGTGAGTGTATCAGGAAAAACTTCACTTTATAATTAACTACTCGCAAAGGATGTCAATTGCCTATGGAAACATATTATTACTAAGAGTACTATATAATGCCTGAACATTACTTTGCATGGAATAGAGGAAGGTAACAACTGTTCTTTATTCATAACATTCTGTTTTATCTGCTGTATCTGTTATATTAGTGGTGATTAGTAGAATAACTGTGCTGGCTCTCATACTCTATGTGAGTATTGTGGTTTGAACTTTGAAATTTTGACATAGAGAGACCTGGTTTAGGAAATTAACTACGGTTGCAAAATAGGCTAGAAGACAAATAACAAATTTTTCATGCAATGAGTGACCAACAAAAGAGACAACCTTCCTTCGTTAGGTGAGGGCACAATCCTCTGGAGCAAAAATTTTCACCTCATATTTCCCAGTGCAGAATCAATTAATCAATTAATCATATGCAGAAGGTTAATAATGCCCATCATGAGGGCAAGAGTATCCCAGTTCCTATTTCTGGTAGTACCCCTGGCAGCCAAATGTTCTGAACTACATATTTTTAAATTGCTGAAGCTTTTCATCATCAGATTGAACAAATCATATAAAATTTGGTTATGTTTGCAATGGTAATTTATTTTATAAATACAAAAAGGTCTTCTAGAGAGGAAAAATGCATCAATAAAATAAAGTATTAATTTACTGTACCTGACATTCCCTTTCCAGGTTTCGGGTCCTAATAGTTTGTTCCTAAGAAAACATAAATAAACATTATGCAGTACGTGTCTCAAAATAAATTAGGTTTGTTCTAAAAATCATACATTATAAAATTTAAATTGCTAAATTTGGCATCACAGAAAAGGCAAAACGACAACAATATTACTGAAAATTTATGTTAGATTTATAATATTCCTTTTTGGTAAAACAAGTCATTAAAAGCAATTCATAACATTTAAAAATTAAAAGCTACAATATTTGTACAGTTTAATAGATTTAAGTTGTCTGGACTGTTAATGACAAAGTAACTTTGAAGCAGTTAGATGTTTATAAAATATACTTTAATAAGTTGAATATGTATAAACCGAAGACACCAGTTTTGGAGAAGAACCTCAAGCCATCTGTGAAGTATGTTTGTGAAATGTTATTGTTTGGGGTTACTTTGCTTACTCAGGGCCTGAGCAACTTCATCACTGAGCTGTAAATTCTGCATCATATCAAAGTATGCTTCAGTAGATTGTGAGGCCTTCTATTCGAAAGTTGAATTTGAAACGCCAATGGACCCTTCAGTACAATAATGATCTGAAGCACACTAGCAAATCCACTAAGGAATGGCTCCAAAAAGAAGAAAGTGATGGTTATGGACTGGCCTAGGGAAAGCCCTGATATGAATCCCACTGAAAAGTTGTAGGACCATTTGAACGGGCAGTACCTGGAAGAAAACCCGCTAACATCTTACAACTGAAGAAATTTTGCAGCTGAAGTGGTCAAAAATTTCACTGAGTTGATGTCATAAAAACAGTTGAGCAGTTATGCAAAATGCCTACAAGAAGTCATCCCTACTAATACGGGCAATATCAAGTTCTGAAATCAAGGGTGTGCTTACTTTTTTCCCCCAGCAGATCCACAGTAGATGATTACATCTACAGATATTTCTGTTAAATAAATAACTTAAAAGGTACATTTTTCTTGTGTTTTATTCAAGTATATCACCTTTAACGGTAGGTACAGTTTGCATGAAGATCTACTGTTTGCATGTTCAAATATGTAGAAAGCGTCAAAGCGTTTCCATGGGGTATACTTACTTTTTCAAAGACTGTACATATCATTTAGTGCCTTAAGAAGAAAGTGACGAATTGAAGACCTCACCTGTCTTGTACAGACACTTTTGTAAAGGTACAGGGCCAGTGATACTTACATAAGTAGATTCGGGGACAGTCAATAACAAGAACAAATATTTTAAAAAAGCAAATAGTGTGTGCACTTATGTATATACTTGCAAATACTATTTTGTATATTGTATATACTTTTATATATACTGTTCTGAAGATATATGGAAGTAAGAATTTCATTGTGCTATGTACTGTACACAAAACAATAAACTTGAAAACTAACAATATTAAGCACAGCTTGGAGCAAAATTCTGCAATGATTGGAGCCAATCAACAATATCTATTTTACATGGGCGTTATCGTCATCAATTGGCTCAGCCCCAACTGACATTAAATACAAATGACAACCGTTACAAAGTTTCATTGTTAAATGTGTTACTGCTCTCAGAAAGCTGGTTTCCTCTGACAGTGTTATAGTAGAAGTCTTTTGTGCACTGAGCTGTGTCGAGTGCTGCATTGTTCGAAAAGGTTTAGTAGGTTAGGTTGTAGATTTCAGTGCCTCTCTTTACTTTTGGCAGGTAATTATGTCTTTCATCCATATTTGTAGCATCTACAGTAACTCTTGATAATTCACTTGTAGCACATTTAAACCAGTTAGAAAGCATCTAAATGTTATATCAATTTGTGCATTTACAGAGTACCATAATCGGGGAAATACTTCATGTACCAGTTTAGTAATCTTGGCAGGAAATCCTTTCAAGCTTTTGTTCACCCAGCTCCATGCAAACTCTGTTCTTTTAAAAGTCATTAACAAAATGAATAAGTGGATTTTTCAAAGTAATTTTTTTCTGTTAAGATGATCTAATTAAATTTGATAGAATTAACCAATATAAATACTTAATAAATTGCAAAATATTTTAAATAAATCCAAGTTAAACTTTGTTAAAATTACAAGAGTAAAAAATTTTGTGAATTTCCCCTTGGGATTAATAAAGTATCTATCTATCTAAAATAAGCTGTTAACTTTAATTGTATTCATTAGCTGTTTTACAAGCGCTCTCAGGCTTTTCAACCTCTGCTTTGTTGCAGCAGCTTCCGATTTCTCCCTGTCTTCACGGAAGTAGCTTCTATTTTGAGTATTCTGAGTTTAATTAAACCTTTGGATATTTACATAAACAAAATAGTATAAAGGCAGCCTGAGGGTTAGTGCCTCACAGTTTCAATATTCTGGGTTCAAATCCTAGACTGAAGACTAATAGTGGAATTTATAAAGCCCTGTTATTAACTGTACTCTATATCTAAAGAACAACATCCTGTAACTATATTATTACCAAATATTACTTCAGTTGCCACTGACTTACATGGTACAGGGTATAATAAACAATAACAATACTTAGCTTCTGTTATGGTGTATAAAATCTACAAATTATTCTCTATTTTATTACATTTTGCTCACTCCCAACAAGATGAATTCAGATCAGGACACTTGCATAGGTATTCCAATATCAAAAGCATATCTTCCTCCCTTATACCTACCTCACTTTTATAACAGCTGTTCACAACAACAACAACATTTATTTATATAGCACATTTTCATACAAACAGTAGCTCAAAGTGCTTTGCATAATAAAAAATAGAAAAAAAAAAGACAATAAGAAAACAAAATAAAAAAACATTAATTAACATCGAATAAGAGTAAGGTCCAATGGCCAGGGGGGACAGAAAAAACAAAAAAAAAGCTCCAGACGGCTGGATAAAAAATAAAATCTGTAGGGATTCCAGACCATGTGACCGCCCAGTCCCCCCTGGGCAAATAGTGCTAAATTGGTTTTACACCCTGGGAAAGGAAGATTTGCTGATACCTCAGGCTATTGATTACATTTTGGATGGACACCTGGGAGAGCAATTTGGTTTACAATCTTGGAAAGGAAGATATGCCGATACCTCATACAACATCAAACAACTTTATTATTTGGTTAAAAATAGATTAAAGAGTTTGAGCAAAATTCCTCCATCTTATTGACAGCCAGCCAATCAGGTGCATGCAACAATTATGTGTTGTGAAACCATGATAGAATTTTATAGTAAACTAACCAACCCGCGGCGTACAATTCGCCTCATAATCAGGACGGTTATTTAACGATTTTTAAGCATAGGGAGAAATTAACATTTGAAAAATCGGTAATGTAATAAATCAGCAAGAAAAGCAACATTGTAACAATACACAGAACAAACCAACACACAATGCGTTCCTTGACTGAAAACTAGCGGAATGGCATCGCGCCTTCTCCTGCCAGACGGAGGGCGGGCTCGACGAAGCTCAGGCGCAGAGGGTGGAATAGGAGAAGAGAAGGGCGTCTATTCCGCTCCCTCTGTCATGCTAGTCTGCTGATTTCTCGTTCAGTATGCACTGCCTGCTCATGTGCCCACCTCCAACTCGTCACCTGAGTCGTTGTTGTCTTTGCACAGTCCAGATGCACCTGTGACTCACGTAGACTTTTTATTGCTCTGTGCGGTTTTGGCTGCTTTTCTATATATAATCCACCAAGACACCCGACCACGGTAGTAGCGAGGTTGGAGGGTGTGTACAAAGAGGTAGGGATGTAATCAGTGAGAGCGTATGAGTCGCACCTAGTGGGAATTCCACGGTTTGCAGCCCAAAAAGGGTTCAACGGCTACCCACGCCTCTCTGCGCCGGGTACACACGCTCAATCTCATGCATAATTATGTATTGAATGCTAAACACTTCTGGAAAGACACGGTTGTCTAAAACAGGTTGGTGAGAGAACACAACAGTAAGTGAATGAAAAGATGGAGCTTTGGAGACAGCAAAATACAACAGAATAGTAAACCCGCGGCATAACAAACGCTGCATAATTACTTATTGATGGTTGAACACTTCTGGAAAGACACAGGGACACCCCTCGCAAACTGTTCTACACGCCACATACAGCGATTCACATCCGCGACATGATTTTTCCTAGATGGTCCTGTTGCGTCCACCCTCGCACTCAAAGCATACACACTGCCTGATCATGTGCCCGGTCGCAAGAGAAACTCACGGAGAGCCCACCAGCTGCCTGTGTGTGCCTCTGTCTGTCTGCGGCTTTCTCGTGCGCTGCCTCTGTGTGAACCGGTCAGGCACAGAGAAGGTCAGCTGCTGAGAGAGCATCTCGACTGTTACAGGGCCTGCATTGGTGAAGCAGGTGAGACGGTAATGAAACAGAGGCTTATTGGTTTTAAAGACTGCTTCCTTCATTGTGTTTAAACCTTAGGTTTAAAGGATTGTTTTAAGGATCCCATGGGATACCCCTTGCAAACTGTTTTACACGCTGCATATAGCGATTCACTTCCGGAAGAAACATGCCACTATGAATAGTCAACGTGGCTCAGAGTTGCATGTGGACTCGACAGAAGAAAATAAAGAATGCCGGTTTTCCTGTGTCATCGCGTCCGAGTTGGTGGGCGTGGTTCTGCGAGTTGTCGTCGTATCCAATGGTCTTAGAGTTGGTGGGCGTGGCTCCTTTCTGCGTGCGCCATGGGCATCTTACTTGTTGGCGGCTTAGTGTATCCACGTCCCTTCCGCCGTGCTTTCCATGGGTGTCTTGCCTTAGAAAATTTTTATATATATTTATAGATATGCCTCATCTGAAGAGCGACATAGGAGGGAGGAAGAAGAAGAGCGAGACATCAGGACAAGAGAACAGAGCGGCGTCAGAAGAGGGCGTCAACAACGTCGCGGCCAATTCCATCTGATCGTTGGAAAAATATATAATGAACAGCTGCGAGTGCTAGATCACAAGCAGTCTTCGACATTCATCCTTCTCATCTTTACTTTTTCGTAAGCGTTTTCTAAATACGAAATATATCCAGACTTTACTAAGACAGTGTTCTCCCCAGAATTTATTTTCAGCCGGGTGTCATGAAAAAGTAGTTGGGTGGGGTATGACAGGGAAATTTGGTGGTGGAGAAAATAAAATGTGCATTATTTTTATTAGTTAATTATTCATTATTTTCCAATGCTTATTATGACTTTCTTTTTTAAGGTTTGACACTTGTGCCACAATATTTTTATTAAATTTAATAAGTTTGCAATTCAGAATACTACAACCCTAAAATAAATTTTAAATAACAATTGTTATGACATAAACCAAGAGGCCCAATTATTGTAAGCTGTCAGGAAGAAAAGTGAAAATAATGAAAAAAGTATGGAAACCTAATGAAAAGAAATAATAAAATATTCTTCAAAGCCAACTTGCATATGCAGAATGTGTCTTCAGTTAAATATTATTTTTTCTTCTTTTCTTCCTAGAGGCCAAGTTGCCTGCAGCTTTCACATAATCAAAGTTCCAAGTATCTGGGTACTCCAAGGAGATCAGCATGAAATTATTTAGCGTGCTTTGATTCATGCGATTTCGCAAACATGTCTTGATTCTTTTAAGGGCAGAAAACCCCCTTTCACCTTCAGCTGTGCTCAATGGGATCACTAGCCCAATATGAGCTAGTCTGGCTAAATTTGGAAACTACTCTGAGTTGTTGCCATTTTTACTAAAATCTGTTTTGGACTGAAGTCTTTGTATGATTGACTTATGATCATTTTTGGCACAACTGTCCAATCTTGCCTGCTACTTTCATATTTTAAAATTGGAGGGCTACCATAATGATCGAAAATCTGAACCCTGGTCCAATGTGCAACTGGCATGTGTCTGAGTCTTATATCCTTCTGAGCTTAACCTTAAAAGCTGACGCTGTTATTTTATTATTCACTATGATAAAATGTATTTCTTGTCCTTTATATATAACCAATTAAGAGAAGTGCTATATTTATGGCATAACCTTTTTGTCTATCAAATGCTCCCAGAAGAACAGTTTCAACTTATAAATTACAATTACCTCACTATTCACTCTACAACTGTAATATTACACAACCTGAGCCACTTTATGAGCCATGTGCACTATCTGCACCATATTTTTATGTTGTACTATTATACTTGTTCTTTCATATGGTATATGTTTAATTATTTGTAATATTGTTATTTTATAGGAAAATAAATTTACAGAGCATTTGCATATTGAATCTTATTGTACTGTACAATGAAAATGAAGGTTTCGACAGAAGAGAGCGCATATTTATAGATGATGAAGACTAACTTCAAGTCAATTTAGTTTTCTAAGAGCTATCTTCTTGGAGCTGTGTGCTGTTTGAATACTAGGATGTATACTGGATATTTTTTGATGAAATGCATTAAAGTATGCATTCCATCACGTTCCTTTTGTTGCTCATGCCACTGCCTAAGCCACCAAAAAAACACAGTTTCATTCATCAGGAATTTTTTGTGCATACACATTTTTTTGTTTTTGTCCATACGCCATGTTTTAGTGTGAATTATACGCACGTTTCTGTACATGAAGACCCTGGTGATTACTGCTGCAGCCTTTTAACTTAGTATTCCAAATGTGTCTGAACAGAAGCATAGGCAACTATCTGGAAAAACTTCATTTTATAATTAACTATTCGCAAAGGATGTCAATTGCCTATGGAAACATATTATTACCAAGAGTACTATATCATGCATGAACATTACTTTGCATGGAATAGAGGAAGGTAACAATTGTTCTTTATTCATAACATTCTGTTTTATCTGCTATATCTGTTATATTAGTGGTGATTAGTAAAATAACTGTGCTGGCTCTAATACTCTACGTGAGTATTGTGGTTTGAACTCTGAAATGTTGACATAGAGAGACCTGGTTTAGGAAATTAACTACGGTTGTAAAATAGGCTAGAAGACAAATAACTAATTTTTCATGCAATGAGTGACCAACAAAAGAGATAACCTTCCGTTGTTAGGTGAGGGCACACTCCTCTGGAGCCAAAATTTTCACCTCGTATTTCCCATTGCAGAATCAATCAATCAATTAATCATATGCAGAAGGTTAATGCCCATCATGAGGGCAAGAGTATCCCAGTTCCTATTTCTGGTAGTACCCCTGGCAGCCAAATGTTCTGAACTACATCTTTTGAAATTGCTGAATCTTTTAATCATCAGATTGAACAAATCATATAAAATTTGGTTATGTTTGCAATGGTATTTTATAAATACCAAATGGTCTTCTAGAGAGAAAAAATGCATCAATAAAATAAAGTATTAATTTACTGTACCTGAAATTCCCTTTCCAGGTGCTGATTCATAACAGTTTGTTCCTAAGAAAACATAAATAAACATTATGAAGTACATGTCTCAAAGTAAATTAGGTTTGTTCTGAAAATCATACATTACAAAATTTAAACTGCTAAATTTGGCATGACAGAAAAGGCAAAATGACAACAATATTACTGAAAATTTATGTTAGATTTATAATATTTCTTTTTGGTAAAACAAGTCAATAAAAGCAATACCGCAACATTTAAAAAATTATAAGCTACAATATTTGTACAGTTTAATAGATTTAAGTTGTATGGACTGTTAATGAGAAAGTAACTTTGAAGCAGTTAGATGTTTATAAAATATACTTTCCGAAGTTGAATAAGTATAAACCGAAGACACCAGTTTTGGAGAAGAACCTCAAGTCATCTGTGAAGTATGTTTGTGAAATGTTATTGTTTGGGATTACTTTGCTGACTCATGGCCTGGGTAAATTCATCAAGTCAACTGTAAATTCTGCCTCATATCAAAGTATGCTTCAGTAGATTGTGAGGCCTTCTATTGAAAGTTGAATTTGAAACGCCAATGGACTCTTCAGTACAATAACAATCTGAAGCACACTAGCAAATCCACTAAGGAATGGCTCCAAAAAGAAGAAATTGATGGTTATGGACTGGCCTAGGGAAAGCCCTGATATGAATCCCACTGAAAAGTTGTGGGAGCATTTGAAACGGGCAGTACCTGGAAGAAAACCCACTAACATCTTACAACTGAAGAAATTTTGCAGCTGAAGTGGTCAAAAATTTCACTGAGTTGATGTCATAAAAACAGTTGAGCAGTTATGCAAAATGCCTACAAGAAGTCATCCCTACTAATACGGGCAATATCAAGTTCTGAAATCAAGGGTGTGCTTACTTTTTTCCCCCAGCAGATCCACAGTAGATGATTACATCTACAGATATTTCTGTTAAATAAATAACTTAAAAGGTACATTTTTCTTGTGTTTTATTCAAATATATCACCTTTAGCGGTACGTACAGTTTGCATGAAGATCTACTGTTTGCATGTTCAAATATGTAGAAAACGTCAAGAGTTTCCATGGGATATACTTACTTTTTCAAAATACTGTACATACCATTTAGTACCTTAGGAAGATAAAGTGACTAACTGAAGATCTCACCTGTCTTGTACAGACACTTTTGTAAAGGTACAGGGCCAGTGATACTTACATAAGTAGATTCGGGGACAGTTAATAACAAGAACAAATATTTTAAAAAAAGCAAATAGTATGTGCATTTATGTATATCGTATATACTTTAATATATACTGTTCTGAAGATACATGGAAGTAAGAATTTCATTGTGCTATGTACTGAACACAAAACAATAAACTTGAAAACTAACAATATTAAGCACAGCTTGGAGCAAAATTCTACAATGATTGGAGCCAATCAACAATATCTATTTTACATGGACGTTATCGTCAACCATTGGCTCAGCCCCAACTGACATCAAATGCAAATGACAACCGTTACAAAGTTCCATTGTTAAATGTGTTACTGCTATCAGAAAGCTGGTTTCCTCTGACAGTGTTATAGTAGAAGTCTTTTGTGCACTGAGCTGTGTAGAGTGCTGCATTGCTCGAAAAGGTTTGGTAGGTTAGTTTGCAGATTTCAGTGCCCCTCTTTACTTTTGGCAGGTAATTATATGTCTTTCATCCATATTTGTAGCACCTACAGTAACTCTTGATAATTCACTTGTACTACATTAAAACCAGTTAGAAAGCATCTAAATCTTATATCAATTTGTGCATTTACAGTGTGCCATAATCGGGAAATACTTCATGTACCAGTTTAGTAATCTTGGCAGGAAATCCTATCAAGCTTTCATTCACCCAGCTCCTTGCAAACTTAAATTTGTTAGAATTAATAACCAATATAAATACTGAATAAATTGCAAAAAATTTTAAATAAATCCAGGTTAAACTTTATTAAAATTACAAGAGTAACTTTAATTGTATCCATTAGCTGTTTTACATGCGCTCTCTGGCTTTTCAACCTCTGCTTTGTTGCAGCAGCTTCCGATTTCTCCCTGTCTTCACGGAAGAAAGTAGTTTCTATTTTGAGTATTCTGAGTTTAATTAAACCTTTGGATATTTACATAAACAAAATAGTATACAGTCCCTGACAAAAGTCTTGTCGCTTGTGTACAAACTGACCTGAAGTGCCGCTAAAATATATTTCTAATCAAGATTTTGTTGAATGGTGTGGGCACGGTGGCGCAATGGTAGCGCTGCTGCCTCGCAGTTAGGAGACCCGGGTTCGCTTCCCGGGTCCTCCCGGCGTGGAGCTTGCATGTTCTCCCCGTGTCTGCGTGGGTTTCCTCCCACAGTCCAAAGACATGCTGGTTAGGTGGATTGGCGATTCTAAATTGGCCCTAGTATGTGTTTGGTGTGTGGGTGTGTTTGTGTGTGTCCTGCAGTGGGTTGGCACCCTGCCCAGGATTGTTTCCCACCTTGTGCCCAGCAGACCCCCGTGACCCTGTTTTCGGATTTAGCAGGTTGGAAAATGGATGGATGGATTTTGTTACAAGAAATGGGTCATTTTAATCCCATCAGCTTTTGTAATAATGTTTCAGTGCAAAACGAAACTGACAAAAGTATTCTAATATTCACAGCTTGGTAAAGCCTACTGAGTCAAATTTTGGCAAGACATAAGTGTTGTCACCTTGTCATATGAGCTTCACCTGTGACTAATAATGGATCAATTAGGTCTCAGGTGTGTATAAAAAGAACCCCAGTACACTAGACCTTCACATCAACTGCAACTAGACCTCTGCCTAAGATTCACCCTGAGACTAAAGTGTTGATTATCAAGAGGCTGAAGACCAAATCCACTGCTGATGTGGCAAACACCTTCAATGTGTCTCAGCGTCAAGTTCAGAGGATAAAAAAAAGATTTGAAGAGACTGGAGAAGTTTTTGACAAGCCCAGGTCAGGAAGACCCCGCAAGACAACTGCTCAAGAGTCCGGACCATTTGTTGGCTCGAAAATCCAAGGCCAGCCCATTTTCCACTGCAGCAGAGCTCCATGAGACCTGGTCACCTGAACTCCCTGTGTCAACCAGAACAGTTTGTCGGATTCTGTCTCGAAATGGCCTCCATGGTCGAATCAGTGCCCATAAGCCAGCACTAAACAAAAGACAATTGAAAAACCGTGTGGCATTTACCAAGGCCCACAGCCTGCTAAAAGGATGGACGCTGGAAAAGTGTCAGAAGGTGAATTTTTTAGATGAATCCTTTGTTGAATTACACCACAGTCACCGCAAATATTGCAGGACTACTGGAACCCACATGGAGCCGAGATTTACCCAGAAAACAGTGAAGTTTGGTGGAGGCAAAATCATGGTCTGGGGTTACATCCAGTATGGGGGTATGCAAGGGAAATGCAGGGTGGAAGGCAACATCAATAGTCTAAAATACCAAGAAATCTTAGCTACCTCTTATATTCCCAACCATAAAAAAGGCCAAATTCTGCAGCAGGATGGTGCTCCATCGCATACTTCCATCTCCACATCAAAGTTCCTTAAAGCAAAAAAGATCAAGATGCTCCAGGATTGGCTAGCCCAATCACCAGACATGAACATCATTGAGCATATGTGGGGTAGGATGAAAGAGGAAGCATGGAAGACGAAACCAAAGAATATTGATGAACTCTGGGAGGCATGCAATACTGTTTTCTTTGCTATTCCTGATGACTTCATCAATAAATTGTATGAATCCTTGCCAAACCTCATGGATGCTGTCCTTGAAGCTCATGGAAGTCATACAAGATATTAAATTTGGATCTCACAGCACCACTACTTAATTTGCTGACATATTTTTGGATTTGCATTAAAGTTGTTCATTTTCTGTATAGGCGACAACACTTTTGTTTTGCCCAAATTTGACCTTTCTGTCTTGATTAAATGATAAATCTTTTTTCAGAGAAACTAATTTATTTCAGTGCATTAAACATCATTTGGGAGGGCTTTAGCTTTTCACATGAGCTATTTCTACCACCAGTTGATTAATTAAAAGTCAGGTTAATAGCAGGAGTTTATACAAAACAGAGAAGCGACAAGACTTTTGTCAGGGACTGTAAAGGCAGCCTGAGGGTTAGTGCCTCACAGTTTCAATATTCTGGGTTCAAATCCTAGACTGAAGACTGTAATAGTGGAATTTATGAAGCCCTCTTATTAACTGTACTCTGTATCTAAAGAACAACATCCTGTAACTATATTATTACTAAATATTACTTCAGTTGCCAAAGACTTACATGGTATAGGGTATAATAAACAACAATACTTAGCTTCTGTTATGGTGTACTAGCAAAATACCCACGCTTCGCAGCGGAGAAGTAGTGTGTTAAAGAAGTAATGAAAAAGAAAAGGAAACATTTTGAAAATAACGTAACATGATTGTCAATGTAATTGTTTTGTCACTGTTGTGAGTGATGAGTGTTGCTGTCATATATATATATATATATATATAGCAAAATACCCGAGCTTCGCAGCGATGTCATGTGTTAAAGAAGTTATGAAAAAGAAAAGGAAACATTTTAAATATAACGTAACATGATTGTCAAAGTAATTGCTTTGTGTATTTGGTGGTAGCGTCACAAAGTTGTTTTCGGTAGCTGCATCAGAAAATGTACCACAACGTCTGACACGCCTCCTTTTTACTGTTTTCTCACAGCTTGGATTGCTGCTGTCATATATACACACACACACACACACACACACACACACACACATATACACATACATACATATATATATATATATATATATATATATATATATATATATATATATATATATACACATACATATCTTCATATCTACATATCTATATACATACCTATCTACATCATATATACACACACATACATACACACACACAAATTATATGTGTGTGTGTGTGTATATATATATATATATATATATATATATATATACACATACTACATATATATACACATACATATACTTGTGTGTATGTTTGTATGTGTCTATATGTGTGTGTATAGCTTTGGTCACTGAGTGCAAGGGAAAAATAATAAAATATAGTCTATAAGTTATTAAACAGTAAAACATTAACGTTTTAAGAAGTACAGGTACATTGAGCACTACTGGAGTGGTTGCAGGTAAACTACATTTTAAAGACTGTGTAACACAACAGGTAAGTAACTAACAGCAGCTAAAATGTATATGGATCATCTCTCGGTAGTAGATCCCTTTTGAAAGGCGCTACACGACGGCTGTGGTATAGAAATTACATTTTCTATGTGAACGTTCAAATTTGTGCCTCTGGTAATGTGCCTTACCGGCATTTAAAGAAAATTAGTTTTGTGTCCTCTGCAGTGTTAAGAGAGAAAGGCTTTGGTTTGGGATAAAAGGAAAAAGGTGTAAAGAAAGGAAAGTTGCCTTTTTCTTTTATATAGTATAGAGAGATGTGTTCGCTGGCGTTATGATCGCCTTTTGGGGACAGTCGCGTGGGTCTTGTGTAGACTGGTGAGGCGTCCCGCCATTAATCGGCTGTGATGGCACTGTCAGTCCTGCACTCGTGTGCGTGTCTTCATAATCCGAGGTGAGGACCTGATAATCGTATACGTGCAAAAGAAAGTGTGAATCGCCTTAATATTATTTTGCCGTGGTGTAGAAAAGGGGTCCCGTGTTTGCACTTGTCTGGGCTATAGCGAAGGGGGAGGATGAAAAAAATTAAAAGTGCTCACTTTGACTTAAGGCAGAAGCGCAGTCAGCGTCTCAAAGGCCGGCACAGCTATGCACGCGCTGGCTGCTCGACTTTTGCTGGGCAGGAGACCCCTTTTGTACACACGTTCATGATATCAAAAGTCTCAGCTCTTTGGAGGTAATTCATATATTATATATATAGCAAAATACCCGCCTACCAGCGGAGAAGTAGTGTGTTAAAGAAGTAATGAAAAAGAAAAGGAAACATTTTAATAATAACGTAACATGATTGACATTGTCATGAGTGTTGCTGTCATATATATGCCTGCCTAAATAAGTCACCCTCGCGCTCTTACTTTTTACCGTTCATTTAATCATGGCTAATGGCGGAAAAATTATAAAATGGAAGGAGGATGGCTTTACCAAAACAATTATTGATGGCAAATCGATTATTCATAAAGCTTGAATTGGTGATCTGTTTTCTGTGTTAACCTCATATTTTTCATACTTCTTCTCAAACTAAGGTGGTGCGAGGGTAAAATGAATCGGGATCGCTGATCAATGTAATCGTGTACCAGGAAATCATGCATTGACAAAAGCTCCCTTTGCTTGTAATGCAAAGTGTGATTAAATGCATTATTTTTTAATGCGTTATGGAGCACATGCATCGAAGCTTCTCAGCTGTGCTTGTGCTAAGAAAAGGAAAGATTTTAAAAATAACGTAACACGATTGTCAATGTAACCTTTTGTAAGTAGTGCCTGGAGGATTCAGTGTGGAGAAACTCTAGAGAGAGCGTGTGTATTAACTTGTGGATTTTTCTGTGAGTATTTGGTGGCAGTCTGACGAAGTTGCTTCGGAAGACAGCGTTAGCATGAGCTCAGCTCAGAGTAAATGAGATGAATGGGGGGAGATGATGACGACTCCCCACCCGCCTTAACTGTCAATCCCCACAAACACAGTCTCGGAATTTGCATAAGCACACCCCTTCACCTACAATTTTAACTTAGTTACAAAGTGATCAAAACTCTCGTTTATATCCTGCGTCCTCTCATTAAACTTGTATCCCGCATTACCTGTGGGCATGTGAAACGCCAGCGTAGCCTGTCTATGAACTTAATTTAAAGTTTAGGTTTACACCTTGCTTTCTTTCCGAGGTAGCAGCACTCATGAATATGGTAGTATATGTCACTCGCTCGCTTCTTATTGTTTCGCTGCCTTCTCAATTATATAATGCATGTTTTCTTAAGCGCTTTTTGGAGGTATTCCTGGTTTTCTACGCACTGCGTTGACAGTCAGTTCACGTGATTACGTGGGAGGCGTGATGATGTCACACGAAACTCCGCCCCACGTCATTGCAGCTCAACTCCATTACAGTTAATGGAGAAAAATACCTTCCAGTTATGACCATTAGGCATAGAATTTCGAAATGAAACCTGCCCAACTTTTGTAAGTAAGCTGTAAGGAATGAGCCTGCCAAATTTCAGCCTTCTACCTACACGGGAAGTTGGAGAATTAGTGATGAGTGAGTGAGTGAGTGAGTGAGGGCTTTGCCTTTTATTAGTATAGATAAAATCTACAAATTATTCTCTATTTTTATTACATTTTGCTGACTCCCAACAAGATGAATTTAGATTCAGGACACTTGTATAGGTATTATAATATCAAAAGCATATCTTCCTCCCTTATACCTCACTTTTATAACAGCTGTTCAGAACATAGTGCTAAATTGGTTTTACCCCCTGGGAAAGGAAGATTTGCTGATACCTCAGGCTACTGATTACATTTTGGATGGACACCTGGGAGAGCAATTTGGTTTACAATCTTGGAAAGGAAGATATGCCGATACCTCATACAACATCAAACAACTTTATTATTTGGGTAAAAATAGATTAAAGAGTTTGAGCAAAATTCCTCCATCTTATTGACAGCCAGCCAATCAGGTGCATGAAACAATTATGTGTTGTGAAACCATGATAGAATTTTATAGTAAACTATCCAACCTGCGGCGTACCATTCACCGCATAATCAGGCCGTTTTTTTAACGAATTTTATTACTAAGAGTACTATATAATGCATGAACATTACTTTGCATGGAATAGAGGAAGGTAACAATAGTTTTTTATTCATAACATTGTTTTATCTGCTATATCTGTTATATTAGTGGTGATTAGTAAAATAACTGTGCTGGCTCTCATACTCTACGTGAGTATTGTGGTTTGAACTCTGAAATTTTGACATAGAGAGACCTGGTTTAATAAATTAACTATGGTTGTAAAATAGGCTAGAAGACAAATAACTAATTTTTCATGGAATGAGTGACCAACAAAAGACACAACCTTCCGTCGTTAGGTGACGGCACACTGCTCTGGAGCCAAAATTTTCAACTCATCTTTCCCATTGCAGAATTAATCATATGCAGGTTAATGCCCATCATGAGGGCAAGAGAATCCCAGTTCCTATTTCTGGTAGTACCCCTGGCAGCCAAATGTTCTGAACTACATCTTTTTAAATTGCTGAAGCTTTTAATCATCAGATTGAACAAATCATATAAAATTTGGGTATGTTTGCAATGGTATTTTATAAATAACAAATGGTCTTCTAGAGAGGAAAAATGCATCAAAAAAATAAAGTATTAATTTACTGTACCTGAAATTCCCTTTCCAGGTTTTGGATCGCAATCATTTTTTTCTAAGAAAACATAATTAAACATTATAAAGTACAAGTCTCAAAACAAATTAGGTTTGTTCTAAAAATCATATATTAAAAAATTTTAATTGCTAAATTTGGCATCACAGAAAAGGCAAAACGACAATAATATTACTGAAAATTTATGTTAAGATTTATAATATTCCTTTTTGGTAAAACAAGTCAATAAAAGCAATTGCTCAACATTTAAAAAATAACAAGCTACACTATTTGTACAGTTTAATAGATTTAACTTGTCTGGACTGTTTAATAACAAAGTAACTTTGAAGCAGTTAGATGTTTATAAAATATACTTTCCAAAGTTGAATAAGTATAAACCAAAGACACCAGTTTTGGAGAAGAACCTCAAGCTATCTGTGAAGTATGTTTGTGAAATATTATTGTTTGAAGTTACTTTGCTGACTCAGGGCCTGGGCAACTTCATCAAGTCTACTGTGAATTCTGCGTCATATCAAAGTATGCTTCAGTAGATTGTGAGGCCTTCTATTCGAAAGTTGAATTTGAAATGCCAATGGAGACTTCAATACAATAAAGATCTGAAGCACACTAGCAAATCCACTAAGGAATGGCTCCAAAAAGAAGAAATTGATGGTTATGGACTGGTCTACGGAAAGCCCTGATTTGAATCCCATTGAAAAGTTTTGGGAGCATTGGAAACAGGCAGAACCTGGAAGAAAACCCGCTAACATGTTACAACTGAAGGAATTTTGCAGGTGAAGTGGTCAAAAATTTCACTGAGTTGATGTCATAAAAACAGTTCATCAGTTATGCAAAATGCCTACAAGAAGTCATCCCTACTAATGGGGGCAATATCAAGTTCTGAAATCAAGGATGTGCTTACTTTTTTCCCCAGCAGATCCACAGTAGATGATTACACCTACACTGTACAGATATTTCTGTTAAATAAATAACTAAAAGGTAAATTTTTCTTGTGTTTTATTCAAGTATATCACCTTTATCGGCAGGTACAGTTTGCATGAAGATCTACTGTTTGCATGTTCAAATATGTAGAAAACATCGAGTTTCCATGGGGTATACTTACTTTTTCAAATGACTGTACATATCATTTAATGCCTTAGGAAGATAAAGTGACTAATTGAAGACCTCACCTGTCTTGTACAAACACTTTTGTAAAGGTACAAGGCCAGTGATACTTACATAAGTAGATTGGGGGATAGTCAATAACAAGAACAAATATTTTAAAAAAGCAAACAATGTGTGCGTTTATGTATATACTTGCAAATACTATTTTGTTTATTGTATATACTTTTATAAATACAGTACTGTTCTGAAGATGCATGGAAGTAAGAATTTCAGTGTGCTTTGTACTGTACACATAACAATAAACTTGAAAACTAACAATATTAAGCACAGCTTGGAGCCAGTCAGCAATCAACAATATCTATTTTACATGGACGTTATCGTCAACCATTGGCTCAACCCCAACTGACATCAAATACAAATGACAACCGTTACAAAGTTTTATTGTTAAATGTGTTACTGCTCTCAGAAAGCTGGCTTCCTCTGACAGTGTTATAGTAGAAGTCTTTTGTGCACTGAGCTGTGTAGAGTGCTGCATTGCTCGAAAAGGTTTGGTAGGTTAGTTTGCAGATTTCAGTGCCTCTCTTTACTTTTGGCAGGTAATTATATGTCTTTCGTCCATATTTGTAGCACCTACAGTAACTCTTGATAATTCACTTGTACTACATTTAAACCAGTTAGAAAGCATCTAAATGTTATATCAATTTGTGCATTTACAGTATGCCATAATCAGGAAATACTTCATGTACCAGTTTAGTAAACTTGGCAGGAAATCCTTTTAAGCTTTCTTTCACCCAGCTCCTTGCAAACACTGCTCTTTTAAAAGTCATTAGCAAAATGAATAAGTGGATTTTTCAAAGTAATTTTTTTCAGTTAAGATGATCTAATTAAATGTGTTAGAATTAGTAACCAATATAAATACTGAATAAATTGCAAAATATTTTAAATAAATCCAGGTCAAACTTTGTTAAAATTACAAGAGTAAAACAAGCTGTTAACTTTATTTTATGCATTAGTTGTTTTTCATTCGCTCCCCGGCTTTTCAACCTCTGCTTTGTTGCAGCAGCTTCCGATTTCTTTCCGTCTTCACGAAAGAAAGTAGCTTCTATTTTGAGATTTCTGAGTTTAATTAAACCTTTGGATATTTACATAAACAAAATAGTATAAAGGCAGCCTGAGGGTTAGTGCCTCACAGTTTCAATATTCTGGGTTCAAATCCTAGATAGAAGATTGTAATAGTGGAATTTATAAAGCCTTCTTATTAACTGTACTTTATATCTAAAGAACAACATACTGTAACTATATTGTTACCAAATATTACTGCAGCTGTGCTCACTAGGGATCACTAGCCCAATATGAGCTAGTCTGGCTAAATTTGGAAACTACTCTTTGAGTTGTTGCCATTTTTACTAAAATCTGTTTTGGACTGAAGTCTTTGTTTGATTGACTTATGCTCATTTTTGGCACAACTGTCCATTCTTGCCTGCTACTTTAACATTTTAAAATTGGAGGGCTACCATTTTTGGAGTAATGATCGAAAAGAATTTCAGCAGACGATGAAATTCACTTGATTCACTTGAATCGTTAGTTTCTGTATTGAAAACTTTTGAAAAGATGGAAATAATTGGCATGTCAGGGAATCCTGCATCTAGGTGCTTCTCTACCGTCTCTAGGTATTTATCATATATTGCAGTTTTGAATGACATTACATAACTCTGTTTATAAACTGTAAGAGTTAAATTTGAACACTGGTCCAATGTGCACCTGGCATGTGTCTGAGTCTCATATCCTTCTGAGATTAAGCTTAAAAGCTGACACTATTATTTCATTATTCACTGTGATAAAATGTATTTCTTGTCCTTTATATATAACCTCTTAAGAGAAGTGCTATATTTATGGCATAACCTTTTTGTCTATCAAATGCTCTCAGCAGAAAAGTTTCAACTTATAATTACAATTACCTCACTATTAACTCCACAACTGTAATATTACACAACCTGAGCCACTTTATGAGCCATGTGCACTATCTGCACCATATTTTTATGTTGTACTATTGTACTTATTCTTTCATATGGTATATGTTTCATTGATTTTATTATTGTTATTTTATAGGAAAATAAATTTATAGAGGATTTGTATATTGAATCTCATTGTACTGTACAAGGAAAATGAAGGAATTCGACAGAAGAGAGCGCATATTTATCGATGATGAAGATTAGCTTCAAGTCAATTTAGTTTTCTAAGAGCTATCTTCTTGGAGCTGTGAGCTGTTTAAATACTAGGATGTATACTTGATATTTTTGATGAAATGCATTAAAGTATGTATATTACATTTTACAGATAAATTATTAACTACATTTAAATAATGCGTACTGTTAATAATTAAACATGTGCGGACACGGTGGCACAGCAGTAGTGATGAGCTGGCGCCCTATCCAGGGATTGATCCTCCCTTGTGTTGTATGCTTCCTGGGACTGGCGTGACCCTGGATAGATAAATGGATGGAACAATTTAACATGTATTACCAAGATTTTTCAATGTTCCTTAACAGTCTTGAAAAATCTGCGTTCTAAGATTACAGATGGGTATACATTTAATACAGAGCTTATATTGTGGCGATTGGTTATGTGGAAAGAAAAAAATGGTAGGACAGAATTTGGGGGTTGGTACGTTTGAAAGACACAGTACTGCTGCAATAAATTATTTCATCCAGGGTCGTGTGCATCCCAGAAAATATCTTGCTGGAATCAGGACAAGTCCCTGGATGGGAGAGGCACGAGAAATTGTGGATGCGGTGGAGGTAGGAATTATTCTGGATGGGGTTTGGAGGCAGAAACAATACCTGGACAGGGTAGGAAGGAACAATTCTTGGACGGGGTGCTACCTAATCGCTACCACTGCCCCACTGTGTCCCCATGTTTAGTACGTACTTTAATGCATTTTATTATGAAAATATCAAGTATAAATATTAGTATTTTAAAATGTTGAGAGAGCTGTAATATAATAAATGTAATGTATTCTGTGTTGCGATCCATGCCTTTACGCTCCTGTGTGTGAAAGAGAAAGACCATTTAAGAAGCACATAGTAATTCACACACATACAATGCAAAGCATTTAAAAGTGCTGCTTTAGTTACAATGGGATGTGAGAAATTCTAGCAAATTAAACATTGATTTTAAGATGAAGGTTACAATGTTCTACTTTAATGACAAAATATACCATCAGATCAAAGTGAAAATTTTCAGATTTAAGTCAACATTTCGATATCTTTCTTCTTCATTGTTGCTATTTTTTTTTTTTTTACAATTCCGTATGACACCCAGACGGTGGGTCGACTTTGACATCCTACCACTTCATTTTTTATTTCGGGCACTGTGTAAGTTTCTGAACTTGAACTTTCAAGTGCCATTCCATCACGTTCCTTTTGTTACTCATGCCACTGCCTAAGCCTCCAAAAAGTATGTTTTTCCTCACCTCAGCTTCACTGAGTAGGACCTCCTTTTGGCATTTGCTGAAAATGTCCTTGTTTACATGTGCATTTGCCGTTGACTTTTAACAAAATACCGAATGGAAAGGGATATTTATATTGATTTTCATATTCAGATATGTAAAATTCTGGGAGGAGTCGGGGTAGGGTTATAAGGCATGTGCGTTAAATTTCACGTTTGTTGGGATTTATAAAGGGGAAGTGTGTCGAACTTGGCAAACACACAGTTTTATTCATCTGGAATTTTTGTACATACGAATGTTTCTGTTTTTGTCCGTGCTCCATGTTTTAGTGTGCATTATACGCACTTTTCTGTACATGAAGCCCCTGTTGATTACTGCTGCAGCCTTTACACTTAGTATTACAAATTTGTCTGAGCAGAAGCATAGGCAACTATCTGAAAAACTTCATTTTATAATTAACTACTTGCAAAGGATGTCAATTGCCTATGGAAACATATTATTACTAATAGTACTATATAATGCATGAACATTACTTTGCATGGAATAGAGGTAGGTAACAATTGTTCTTTATTCATAACATTCTGTTTTATCTGCTATATTAGTGGTGATTAGTAAAATAACTGTGCTGACTCTCATACTCTACGTGAGTATTGTGGTTTGAACTCTGAAATTTTGACATAGAGAGACCTGGTTTAGGAAATTAACTACGGTTGCAAAATAGGGTAGAAGACAAATAACTAATTTTTCATGCAATGAGTGACCAACAAAAGAGACAACCTTCTGTCGTTAGGTGAGGGCACACTCCTCTGGAGCCAAAATTTTCACCTTATATTTCCCAGTGCAGAATCAATCAATCAATTAATCATATGCAGAAGGTTCATGCCCATCATGAGGGCAAGAGTATCCCAGTTCCTATTTCTGGTAGTACCCCTGGCAGCCAAATGTTCTGAACTACATCTTTTTAAGCTGCTGAAGCTTTTAATCATCAGATTGAACAAATCATATACAATTTGGTTATTTTTGCAATGGTAATTTATTTTATAAATACCAAATGGTCTTTTAGAGAGGAAAAATGCATCAATAAAATAAAGTATTAATTTACTGTACCTGAAATTTCCTTTCCAGGTATTGGGTCACAGTCATTTCTTTCTAAGAAAACATAATTAAACATTATGCAGTACATGTCTCAAAACAAATTAGGTTTGTTCTAAAAATTATGCATCACAAAATTTAAATTGCTAAATTTGGCATCATAAAAAAGGCAAAACGACAAAAATATTTCTGAAAATTTATGTTAGATTTATAATATTCCTTTTTGGTAAAACAAAAACAATTGTGCAACATTTAAAAAATTACAAGCTACAATATTTGTACAGTTTAATAGATTTAAGTTGTTTGGACTTTTAATGACAAAGTAACTTTGAAGCAGTTAGATGTTTATAAAATATACTTTCCGAAGTCGAATAAGTGTAAACCGAAGACATCAGTTTTGGAGAACAACCTCAAGCCATCTGTGAAGTATGTTTGTGAAAAGTTATTGATTGGGGTTACTTTGCTGACTCAGGGCCTGGGCAACTTCATCAAGTCAACTGTGAATTCTGCCTCATATCAAAGTATGCTTCAGTAGATTGTGAGGCCTTCTATTCGAAAGTTGAATTTGAAACGCCAATGGACCCTTCAGTATAATAAAGCAATATAATAATGAGTATAATGAAGCACACTAGGAAAACCACTAAGGAATGGCTCCAAAAAAAGAAATTGATGGTTATGGACTGGCCTAGGGAAAGCTCTGATTTGAATCCCATTAAAAAGTTGTGGGACCATTTGAAACGGGCAGTTCCTTGAAGAAAACTCATGAAAATCTTACAACTGAAGGAATTTTGCAGGTGAAGTGGTCAAAAATTTCACTGAGTTGGTGTCATAAAAACAGTTCAGCAGTTATGCAAAATGCCTACAAGAAGTCATCCCTACTAATAGGGGCAATATCAGGTTCTGAAATCAAGGGTATGCTTACTTTTTTCCCCAGCAGATCCACAGTAGATGATTACATATACAGATATTTCTGTTAAATAAATAACTTAAAAGAAACATTTTTCTTGTGTTTTATTCAAGTATGTCACCTTTAACGGTAGGTACAGTTGGCATAAAGATCTACTGTTTGCATGTTCAAATATGTAGAAAACGTCAAGCGTTTCCATGGGGTATACTTACTTTTTCAAAATACTGTACATACCATTTAGTACCTTAGGAAGATAAAGTGACTAATTGAAGACCTCACCTGTCTTGTACAGACACTTTTGTAAAGGTACAGGGCCAGTGATACTTACATAAGTAGATTCAGGGACAGTCAATAACAAGAACAAATATTTTAAAAAAGCAAACAGTGTGTGCGTTTATGTACATACTTGCAAATACTATCTTGTATATTGTATATATTTTTATATATACTGTTCTGAAGATACATGGAAGTAAGAATTTCATTGTGCTATGTACTGTACACATAACAATAAACTTGAAAACTAACAATATTAAGCACAGCTTGGAGGAAAATTCTGCAATGACTGGAGCCAATCAACAATATCTATTTTACATGGACGTTATCGTCAACCATTGGGTCAGCCCCAACTGACATCAAATACAAATGACAACCGTTACAAAGTTTCATTGTTAAATGCGTTACTGCTCTCAGAAAGCTGGTTTCCTCTGACAGTGTTATAGTAGAAGTCTTTTGTGCACTGAGCCGTGTAGAGTGCTGCATTGCTCGAAAAGGCTTGGTAGGTTAGTTTGCAGATTTCAGTGCCTCTCTTTACTTTTGGCAAGTAATTGTATGTCTTTCATCCATATTTGTAGCACCTACAGTAACTCTTGATAATTCACTTGTACTACATTTAAACCAGTTAGAAAGCATCTAAATGTTATATCAATTTGTGCATTTACAGTATGCCATAATTGGGAAATACTTCATGTACCAGTTTAGTAATCTTGGCAGGAAATCCTTTCAAGCTTTCGTTCACCCAGCTCCTTGCAACCTGTGTTCTTTTAGAAGTCATTAACAAAATGAATAAGTGGATTTCTCAAAGTATTTTTTTTTTTCAGTTTAGATGATCTAATTAAATGAATTAGAATTAATAACCAATATAAACCTATACTAATAAAAGGCAAAGCCCTCACTGACTGACTCACTGACTCATCACCAATTCTCCCAGTTCCTGTGTAGGTAGAAGACTGAAATTTGGCAGGCTCATTCCTTACAGCTTACTTACAAAAGTTGGGCAGGTTTAATTTTGAAATTCTACGCGTAATGGTCATTACTGGAAGGTATTTTTCTCCATTTACTGTAATGAAGTTGAGCTCGAAAGCCGTGGGGGGCAGAGTTTCGCGTTACATCATCCACGCCTCCCACGTAATCACGTGAACCGACTGTCAACGCAGTGCGTAGAAAACCAGGAAGACCTCCAAAAACCACTGAAGAAAACATGCATTATATAATTGAGAAGGCAGCGAAACAATAAGAAGCGAGCGAGTGACATATACTACCATATTCATGAGTGCTGCTACTTCGGAAAGAAAGCAAGGTGTAAACCTAAACTTTAAATTAAGTTCACAGACAGGCTGCCACTGGCGTTTCACATGCTCATGGGTAATACGGGATATAAGTTTAATGAGAGGACGCAGGATATAAACGAGAGTTTTGATCACTTTGTAACTAAGTTAAAATTGCAGGTGAAGGGGTGTGCTTATGCAAATTCCGAGAGACTGTGTTTGTGGGGGATTGACAGTTAAGGCGGGTGGGGGAGTCACGTCATTATCTCCCCTCTTACCTCATTTCGCTCTGAGCTGAGCTCCGTGGCTAACGCCGTCTTCCGAAGCAACTTTGTCACACTGCCACCAAATACTCACAGAAAAATCCATAAGTTAATACACACGCTGTCTCTAGAGTTTCTCCACACTCAATATATTCCTCGCATCCCCTTTATACCCTCTGATCTCCCATTTCAATTCAGATGCCTCCAATTTCCAGTATGGTTTAGCTGCGCGATGACAAGTAATAAGTCTCGGGGACAGACCCTACAAAACGATGCCATTGATTTCAGGCAAGATTGCTTTTCTCCTGGACAACTATACTTGCATTCTCAAAAGTGAGCTTGCACAGCCGTCATATTACAACAGTGCAGCCAGAAACTTTTAAGTGCCGGGTCTTAGATAACATTAAATTAAGCCGTGGACATCGCAACATCACACAAGATAGCAGCTTACGAGAACTTAATGAACGCAGTACGAGTGATCACTTCCATGCATCAAACCTGTTCAAAAAACGCATTACACAATTGACAAGGTGATGGCTTTATATGGCGCTCGTTTATAAAGCAGCGGAGAGGCTGTGTGAAGGCAGCTACACAAAAAAAGCAGAGCTCCACACTCTGAATGTATTGCTGGCATCACCGTTATACCCTCTGATCTCCCATTTCAATTGAAATGCCTCAAATTTCCAGTAAGGCTCTGCTTCGCGATGACAATTAATAAGTCTCAGGGACACACCCTACAAAAGGTTGCCATTGATTTGAGGCAACATTGCTTTCCACCTGGACAAAACTATACGTTGCATTCTCAAAAGTTATATATACTGCTCAAAAGAATTAAAGGAACACTTTTTAATCAGAGTATAGCATAAAGTCAATGAAACTTATGGGATATTAATCTGGTCAATTGGCATTTGCCATAGAATACCAGAATTGAAAGGTTCACCACTGGCGTCCTGTGCTTTTCACAGATGAGAGCAGGTTAACCCTGAGTAAATGTGAAAGACGTGAAAGGGTCAGGAGAAGCCGTGGAGAATATTATGCTGCCTGTAACATCGTTTAGCATGACTGGTTTGGTGGTGGGTCAGTGATGATCTTGGAGGCATATCCATGGAGCGACTCACAGACCTCTACAGGCTAGACAATGGCATCTTGACTGCCATTAGGTATCAGGATGAAATCCTTGGACCCATTGTCAGACCCTACGCTGGTGCAGTAGGTCCTGGTTTCCTCCTAATGCACGACAATGCCTGGCCTCATGTGGCAAGAGTATGCAGGCAGTACCTGGAGGATGAAGGAATTGAAACAATTGAATGGCCTTCACGATCCCCTGACTTAAACCCAATAGAACATCTGTGGGACATTATGTTTCGGTCCATTAGGCGCCGCCAGGTTGCTCCTTAGACTGTACAACAGCTCAGGGATGCCCTCATACAGATCTGGGAGGAAATGCCACAAGACACCATCTGTCATCTCATTAGGAGCATGCCCAGACGTTGTCAAGCATGCATACAAGCTCGTGGGGGCCACACAAGATACTGAAAAGCATTTTGAGTAGCAGAAATTAAGTTTTTGAAAAAATGGACTAGCCTGCCACATCTTCATTTCACTCTGATTTTAGGGTGTCTACACAATTGAGCCCTCTGTAGACAGAAAACTTTTATTTCCATTAAAAGACTTGGCATCCTTTTGTTCCTAAGACATTGCCCTGTCGTTATTTGTATAGATATCCAACTTCATATTGAGATCTGATGTATCTAATGTGTTTCTTTAAAGTGTTCCTTTAATTATATATATATATATACACACACACACACACACTCCGATCTACATACTGTCAAATAAACGACCCACACACCATAGCACAACATGAGAGGCTTTACCTTTAGCGAGGACGTCTGAGGTTCGATTCGCGAGAGTGGGTGCAGCGAGTATGTACTGCCTGATGAGCCCAGAATTAGGGCGAAGCACGTGCTGCATACTGTTTGCATTATTTGATAGTAAAACTATTTCAATATATTCAAAATATATATATATATCAGCGCTTACCGATTCATTTTACCCTCGCAACCCCTTAGTTTGGAAGAGGTATGAAAAAATATGAGGTTAACGCAGAAAACCAGATCACCAATTTAAGCTTTAGGAATCATAGATACTTTATTCGACATCAATAATTGTTTTGGTAAAGCCATACTCGGTGTAATCCTCTTTCCATGTTATAATATTTCCACGACTAGCCAAGATTAAATGAACGGTAAAAAAGTAAGAGCGAAGTGAGGGTGACTCAGGCAGGCAGGCGACAGCTCAATAGCTCGAATTTGGATATACAGTAAGTATGTTCTATTTAGTCGCCAGAAATATCTTTGGTAGGAATGTAAGTTGGATTTAGTCTTTAAATTTCTATGGTGAAGAAAAATTTATGCAATGATGATTAAATTTAACTTTCATTCCTACTAAATATATTTCTGTCGACCAAATAAAAATTACTTATATTTAAAATTTAAATAGAACTTGAACAAATACGATAGTTCATAATACCCACGCAGCACTAAGTGCACGTAAGATTAGCAGTCATCCTTTTAACAAAGCGGCGTATTGCACTGATCTGAAATAGCCTGCCCATTTAATTATTTAGGAATGGATAGATAAATTAAGATTTTGTACAAATAATGTTTTAAATTTTTCTTCCTCAATGGATTCTGGCACCCCAGCAACAGCTGCTGCACCCCAAAAGTGATATGTGTATATATATATATATATATATATATATATATATATATATATATATATATATACAGTGGTGTGAAAAACTATTTGCCCCTTCCTGATTTCTTATTCTTTTGCATGTTTGTCACACAAAATGTTTCTGATCATCAAACACATTTAACCATTAGTCAAATATAACACAAGTAAACACAAAATGCAGTTTTTAAATGATGGTTTTTATTATTTAGGGAGAAAAAAAATCCAAACCTACATGGCCCTGTGTGAAAATGTAATTGCCCCCTTGTTAAAAAAACAACCTAACTATGGTGTATCACACCTGAGTTCAATTTCCGTAGCCACCCCCAGGCCTGATTACTGCCACACCTGTTTCAATCAAGAATTCACTTAAATAGGAGCTGCCTGAAACAGAAAAGTAGACCAAAAGCACCTCAAAAGCTAGACATCATGCCAAGATCCAAAGAAATTCAGGAACAAATGAGAACAGAAGTAATTGAGATCTATCAGTCTGGTAAAGGTTATAAAGCCATTTCTAAAGCTTTGGGACTCCAGTGAACCACAGTGAGCACCATTATCCACAAATGGCAAAAACATGGAACAGTGGTGAACCTTTCCAGGAGTGGCCGGCCGACCAAAATTACCCCAAGAGCGCAGAGACGACTCATCCGAGAGGTCACAAAAGACCCCAGGACAGCGTCTAAAGAACTGCAGGCCTCACTTGCCTCAATTAAGGTCAGTGTTCACGACTCCACCATAAGAAAGAGACTGGGCAAAACGGCCTGCATGGCAGATTTCCAAGGCAACCGCTGTTAAGCAAAAGAACATTAGGGCTCGTCTCAATTTTGCTAAGAAACATCTCAAGGATTGCCAAGACTTTTAGGAAAATACCTTGTGGACTGATGAGACAAAAGTTGAACTTTTTGGAAGGCAAATGTCCTGTTACATCTGGCGTAAAAGGAACACAGCATTTCAGAAAAGAACATCATACCAACAGTAAAATATGGTGGTGGTAGTGTGATGGTCTGGGGTTGTTTTGCTGCTTCAGGACCTGGAAGGCTTGCTGTGATAGATGGAACCATGAATTCTACTGTCTACCAAAAAATCCTGAAGGAGAATGTCCGGCCATCTGTTCGTCAACTCAAGCTGAAGCGATCTTAGGTGCTGCAACTTGACAATGACCCAAAACACACCAGCAAATCCACCTCTGAATGGCTGAAGAAAAACAAAATGAAGACTTTGGAGTGGCCTAGTCAAAGTCCTGACCTGAATCCAATTGAGATGCTATGGCATGACCTTAAAAGGCTGTTCATGCTAGAAAACCCTCAAATAAAGCTGAATTACAACAATTCTGCAAAGATGAGTGGGCCAAAATTCCTCCAGAGTGCTGTAAAAGACTCATTGCAAGTTATCGCAAATGCTTGATTGCAGTTATTGCTGCTAAGGGTGGCCCAACCAGTTATTAGGTTCAGGGCAATTACTTTGTCACACAGGGCCATAGGTTTGGGTTTTTTCTCCCTAAATAACAAAACCATCATTTAAAAACTGCATTTGTGTTTACTTGTGTTATATTTGACTAATGGTTAAATGTGTTTGATGATCAAAACATTTTGTGTGACAAACATAATATTTTGTCTAAGAAATCAGAAAAGGCAAATAGTTTTCACACCACTGTATGCCATACAGGGGTGTGAAAAACTATTTGCCCCCTTCCTGATTTCTTATTCTTTTGCATGTTTGTCACACAAGATGTTTCTGATCATCAAACACATTTAACCATTAGTCAAATATAACACAAAGAAACACAAATGCAGTTTTAAATGATGTTTTTTATTATTTAGGGAGAAAAAATCCAAACTTACATGGCCCTGTGTGAAAAAGTAATTACCCCCTTGTTAAAAAATAACCTAACTGTGGTGTATCACACCTGAGTTCAATTTCCGTAGCCACCCCAGGCCTGATTACTGCCACACCTGTTTCAATCAAGAAATCACTTAAATAGGAGCTGCCTGACACAGAGAAGTAGACCAAAAGCACCTCAAAAGCTAGACATCATACCAAGATCCAAAGAAATTCAGGAACAAATGAGAACAGAAGTAATTGAGATCTATCAGACTGGGCAAAAACAGCCTGCATGGCAGATTTCCAAGGCGCAAACCACTGTTAAGCAAAAAGAACATTAGGGCTCGTCTAAATTTTGCTAAGAAAAATCTCAATGATTGCCAAGACTTTTGGGAAAATACCTTGTGGACTGAGACAAAAGTTGAACATTTTGGAAGGCAAATGTCCCGTTACATCTGGTGTAAAAAGGAACACGGCATTTCAGAAAAAGAACATCATACCAACAGTAAAATATGGTGGTGGTAGTGTGATGGTCTGGGGTTGTTTTGCTGCTTCAGGACCTGGAAGGCTTGCTGTGATAGATGGAACCATGAATTCTACTGTCTGCCAAAAAATCCTGAAGGTTTATAGACAAAGGCGGACTAACTTTCTCTCTTTCTTTCCTAGGTGACGAAGCAGAAGCGGAAGTAGAAGCAGACAATGGCCGACAGTGAGATGAATTGCGTTGCCGTCGTCGTCGAAGAACTCCAGGCACTAGACAAACAGATTCAGAAACTCCTGTCCAGATGAAGGTACCTCAGAGACATGAAGACTTGGCTGCTGGACAAACCACACCCAACAACTGAAGTCGGCGTAACATCAACCCCACCTCTACCACTCAAGTCCAAGGGCAAGTAAGCTTCACCCCCGCGCCTCGTAGGAGCAACGACAACACTGATGAAGACCTCGACGGGTTTCAGCTTTGCAGGCGGGGGTTCAAGGCTAGAACACCTCCATCAGCACAGGCGAGCATTCAAATCCAGAACTGATTCGACCCTCTCTGCGTCCCCAGTCTGCCTTCAACCCCGGGTGATGTAATCGTGGTAGGTGATTTGATTCTATGAAACCTGAATATCACGTGCCCTAATCGAAAATCCTTTGTTTCTTGTTTTCCTGGTGCTCGAGTTCGAGATGTGATGAGGTGGGTGCCGACCTTCTACCAGAAGCACAAGAGGGCAATTGATCCATCATTCTACACGCGCGTAAACGACATAAGGCACCGAGAGTCGGAGGTTCTCAAGGCTGACTTCGCAGCACTAGTTGAAGACACGAAGGAGAGGACCCCATCCGCAAAAATCTTCATCTCGGGTCCACTACCTCTCGTCAGACGATCGAATGAATACTACAGTCATCTGCTGGGTTTAAACAACTGGCTGAGAGGCTTCTGCGAGAATCAAGACATCGGGTTTATAGACAACTGGGATCTTTTTTGGGAAAGGCCGCGCTTCTTCAAGCGGGATGGACTGCATCCGAATAGATTTGGCGCCCGGGTCCTCTCCAAAACATCGCTAAGGTAATTCGTCTATCTTGACTGTCTACTTCTACTTTTAACCCCTTACGTAATGCTACTGCTTTGATAGGACATAATGGCTTAACAGAGTCTTCCGTTAAAGTGCACAACATTAATAATCTAATAACAAATCTTAATGCACGTAAAAAATCTAGGCAGTGCGGCATAAACACCAATAATTTAATTGAAATTACTACTTCAGATCAACACTGCATTAAGACTATAAAAACGGATTGTAGATTACATAAAAAGTACACACAGAGCGGCGTTAACAAAAATAACTTAATTTTTGTTCCGATTACCAATAACACGCATAAAATTCAGCTCTGCCCTTCAGAAACATTAAATATGGCACTATTAAATGTTAGAGCTTTAACTAACAAGACATTTTTTATAAACGATCTTATTAGTGATAGAAAATTGATTTTATTGCACTAAATGAAACATGGCTTAACTCAAATGGCGCGGTTGTTTTAACCGAGTCTGCGCCTCCGGATTACAGTTTTACTCGTGCAGACCGCCAGGGAAAAAGGGCGGATTGGCAAACATTTACTCAGCATTAAAATGTAAAGATGTTAGTTTTGGTAAATTTAAGTCCTTTGAGTATCTCGCCGTTGTTATTCATGGAGATTCTCACGTTCTAGTATTATCCGTGTATAGACCTCCTAAATATAACGCGTCTTTCCTTGAGGAATTCTCTGACTTAATGTCAATTTTAGTTACAAACTATGACGCACTCTTAATAGTCGGCAACTTTAACTTTCATGTCGACAATCAGTGTGACCAAAAGGTAAAGGAATTCATGAACCTCCTGGACTCTTTTGATTTGAGGCAGCTCGTTAATCAGCCTACACATAAAGCAGGTCATACGTTAGACTTAGTGATTACTAAAGGACTTAAAGTTGATATAAAGCAGGTCATTGATATTGGTCTATCAGACCATTTCCTTCTACTATTTAATATAGAAATAAAGATAGAAAACACTCATGAGAAGCATTTTGTTAAAAAACGCTTCTTTGACTCATCAGCAGCTTTAAAGCTTACAACTATTCTAAGCAATCAGTCCGTTTATAGTGCCAACTATAATAGCGAGGATAATGTAAATAGTAAAGTGGAAAACTTTAATTCTAAAGTAAGAGCTGCTGTTGACATAGTTGCACCTGAAAAGACAGTTAAAAAATCTTCTAGTATTGTTATTCCATGGAAGACCCAAAGAGTGTCTGATTTAAAAGAACATGTCGTAGAGCTGAGCGTAAATGGAGGAAAACTAAACTAACTATCCATTATGAGATATTGAAGGCTAAAATAACAGAATACAATAACACTGTCCGTCTTGAGAGGCGCTATTTCTCTAATATTATAAATAACAATGCTAGTAATCCCAGAGTCTTATTTTCAACAATTGATCATCTGTTAAACCCAGGTAACACAAAGGAATGCCCCCAGAATACTTCCAGTGAAACCTGTGAGAACATTGCTGTATTTTTCAATCAAAAAATTAATGATATTAGAGATAACATAGTATATCTCCCCAACACTGCAGAACCTCCAAAGCCCCGGTACTCCATTATAAACAAATTAAATTCTTTCACCAGGATAGATTTACCTGAATTACATAGTATAATCTCTCAACTGAAACCCTCCACCTGCATCCTTGACCCAATACCAACCAGGTTTTTCAAAGAAATATCAGGCGTGCTAATTGACAATATTCTGGACATAGTTAATTCGTCATTAGATACAGGGGTCTTTCCAGACTGTCTTAAGACTGCTGTAGTTAAACCCCTGCTCAAGAAAAATAATCTTGACCCCTCTGCCTTTGAAAATGTTAGACCCATCCCCAACCTGCCCTTCTTAAGTAAAATTCTAGAGAAGGCAGTCATTTTGCAATTAAATGACCACCTCAATAAACATGCTATTCTTGATAAATTTCAGTCAGGTTTTAGAACAAATCACAGCACAGAAACTGCACTGTTAAAGTAGTAAATGACTTGCGGGTAAATGCAGACAGAGGCCATTTATCTGTTCTCATCCTCTTAGATCTGAGTGCAGCATTTGACACCATTGATACCTGGCAGGTAGAAAATTCTTTGTGAGTTGTGGTAATCACATCTCAAAGACACATGATATCCGATATGGTGTTCCACAAGGCTCTATCCTGGGTCCGCTGCTTTTCTCAATCTACATGCTTCCGTTAGGTCAGATTATCTCAGCTTACAACGTGAGTTACCACAGCTATGCTGATGACACACAGCTGTACTTATCAATAGCACCTGATGACTCCGAATCTTTCGATACACTAACACAATGTCTTACTGGTATTTCTGAATTGATGAATAGTAATTTTCTCACACTAAATAAAGAGAAAACTGAAATCTTAGTAATTGGCAATAATGGATTCAATGAGGTTATCAGAAATAAACTTGATGCACTAGGATTAAAACTTAAGACGGAAGTAAAAAACTTGGGGGTAACCGTTGACTGTAATCTGAATTTTAAATCGCATATTCATCAGACCACTAGGACAGCATTTTTTCACTTAAGAAACATAGCAAAAGTTAGACCTCTTATATCATTGAAAGATGCTGAGAAATTAATCCATGCTTTGTTTTCAGTAGACTAGATTACCGTAAAGCACTCCTCACAGGACTACCCAAAAAGACATAAATCACTTGCAACGAGTGCAGAATGCAGCTGCTAGAATCCTAACTGGGAAAAGAAAATCCGAACACATTTCTCCAGTTTTGATGTCACTACACTGGTTGCCTGTGTCATTCAGGATTGACTTTAAAATACTGCTTATGGTTTATAAAGCCTTAAATAATCGCGCTCCATCTTATATATCGGAATGCCTGACACATTATATTCCAAATCGTAACCTTAGATCTTCAAATGAGTGTCTCCTTATAATTCCAAAAGCTAAACTTAAAAGAAGTGGTGAAGCAGCCTTCTGCTGTTATGCACCTAAAATCTGGAATAGCCTGCCAATAGGAATTCGCCAGGCAAATAGAGTAGAGCACTTTAAACCACTGCTGAAAACACATTACTTTAACATGGCCTTCTCATAACTTCACTTTTAACTTAATACTGATACTCTGTATGTTCAATTCATCACAATAACTATTCATAGTGGCTCTAAAATCCTATTGACCCCAACTCTCTGTTCTGTTTTTTTCCGTTTTTTGTGGGTGCCGCCCTGCGCCACCACCACCTACTCAAAGCATCATGATGCACCAACATTGATGGACTGAAAGCCAGAAGTCTACATGGACCATAATCATCAGGTCCTTCCATGAAAACCCTAAATACAAAGAGGACTGTTTGACTTATGTTAGGTAGATTGCCCAGAGGGGACTGGGTGGTCTCGTGGTCTGGAACCCCCACAGATTTTATTTTTTTTCTCCAGCTCTTGATGTTTTTTTTCTGTCCACCCTGGCCATCGGACCTTACTTATTCTATGTTAATTAATGTTGACTTATGTTTATTTTTTATTGTGTCTTCTATTTTTCTATTCATTTTGTAAAGCACTTTGAGCTACATTTTTTTGTATGAATATGTGCTATATAAATAAATGTTGATTGATTGATTGATTGAAGGAGAATGTCTGGCCATCTGTTCGTCAACTCAAGCTGAAGCGATCTTGGGTGCTGCAACAGGACAATGACCCAAAACACACCAGCAAATCCACCTCTGAATGGCTGAAGAAAAACAAAATGAAGACTTTGGAGTGGCCTAGTCAGAGTCCTGACCTGAATGCAATTGAGATGCTATGGCATGACCTTAAAAAGGCGCTTCATGCTAGAAAACCCTCAAATAAAGCTGAATTACAACAATTCTGCAAAGATGAGTGGGCCAAAATTCCTCCAGAGTGCTGTAAAAGACTCATTGCAAGTTATCGCAAACGCTTGATTGCAGTTATTGCTGCTAAGGGTGGCCCAACCAGTTATTAGGTTCTGGGGGCAATTTACTTTTCACACAGGGCCATGTAGGTTTGGATTTTTTCTCCCTAAATAATAAAACCATCATTTAAAACTGCATTTTGTGTTTACTTGTGTTATATTTGACTAATGGTTAAATGTGTTTGATGATCAGAAACATTTTGTGTGACAAACATGCAAAAGAATAAGAAATCAGGAAGGGGGCAAATAGTTTTTCACACCACTGTAGACAGATAGATAGATATAGGTATATGTAAATGTGTGTCTGTATATATATATATACTAGTAAAAAATACCAGCTTGCAGCGAGAAGTAGTGTGTTAAAGAAGTAATGAAAAAGAAAAGGAAATATTTTGAAAATAACGTAACATGATTGTCAATGTAATTGTTTTGTCACTTGTGAGTGATGAGTGTTGCTGTCATATATATATATATATATAGCAAAATACCCGCGCTTCGCAGCGATGTCATGTGTTAAAGAAGTTATGAAAAAGAAAAGGAAACATTTTAAATATAACGTAACATGATTGTCAAAGTACTGTAATTGCTTTGTGTATTTGGTGGCAGCGTCACAAAGTTGTTTTAGGTAGCTGCATCAGAAAATGTACCACGTCGTCTGACACGCCTCCTTTTACTGTTTTCTCACAGCTTGGATTGCTGCTGTCATATATACACACACACACACACACACACACACTGTACATACATACATACACACACATACATACACATATATATATATATATATATATATACACATACATATCTTCATATCTACATATCTATATACATACCTATCTACATCATATATACACACACATACATACACACACACAAATTATATGTGTGTGTGTGTGTATATATATATATATATATATACACATACATACATATATATACACATACATATACTTGTGTGTATGTTTGTATGTGTCTATATGTGTGTGTATAGCTTTGGTCACTGAGTGCAAGGGAAAAATAATAAAATATAGTCTATAAGTTATTAAACAGTAAAACATTAACGTTTTAAGAAGTACAGGTACATTGAGCACTACTGGAGTGGTTGCGGTAAACTACATTTTAAAGACTGTGTAACACAACAGGTAAGTAACTAACAGCAGCTAAAATGTATATGGATCATCTCTCGGTAGTAGATCCCTTTTGAAAGGCGCTACACGACGGCTGTGGTATAGAAATTACATTTTCTATGTGAGCGTTCAAATTTGTGCCTCTGGTAATGTGCCTTACCGGCATTTAAAGAAAATTAGTTTTGTGTCCTCTGCAGTGTTAAGAGAGAAAGGCTTTGGTTTGGGATAAAAGGAAAAAAGGTGTAAAGAAAGGAAAGTTGCCTTTTCTTTTATATAGTATAGAGAGATGTGTTAAGCTGGCGTTATGATCGCCTTTTGGGGACAGTCGCGGTGGGTCTTGTGTAGACTGGTGAGACGTCCCGCCATTAATCGGCTGTGATGGCACTGTCAGTCCTCACTCGTGTGCGTGTCTTCATAATCCGAGGTGAGGACCTCATAATCGTATCGTGCAAAAGAAAGTGTGAATCGCCTTAATATTATTTTGCCGTGGTGTAGAAAAGGGGTCCCGTGTTTGCACTTGTCTGGGCTATAGCGCAGGGGGAGGATGAAAAAAATTAAAAGTGCTCACTTTGACTTAAGGCAGAAGCGCAGTCAGCGTCTCAAAGGCCGGCACAGCTATGCACGCGCGCTGGCTGCTCGACTTTTGCTGGGCAGGAGACCCCTTTTGTACACACGTTCATGATATCAAAAGTCTCAGCGCTCTTTGGAGGTAATTCATATATTATATATATAGCAAAATACCCGCCTCTAGCGGAGAAGTAGTGTGTTAAAGAAGTAATGAAAAGAAAAGGAAACATTTTAATAATAACGTAACATGATTGACATTGTCATGAGTGTTGCTGTCATATATATGCCTGCCTAAATAAGTCACCCTCGCTTGCTCTTACTTTTTACCGTTCATTTAATCATGGCTAATGGCGGAAAAATTATAAAATGGAAGGAGGATGGCTTTACCAAAACAATTATTGATGGCGAATCGATTATTCATAAAGCTTGAATTGGTGATCTGTTTTTCTGTGTTAACCTCATATTTTTCATACTTCTTCTCAAACTAAGGTGGTGCGAGGGTAAAATGAATCGGGATGCGCTGATCAATGTAATCGTGTACCAGGAAATCATGCATTGACAAAAGCTCCCTTTGCTTGTAATGCAAAGTGTGATTAAATGCATTATTTTTAGCGCTATGGAGCACATGCATCGAAGCTTCTCAGCTGTGCTTGTGCTAAGAAAAGGAAAGATTTTAAAAATAACGTAACACGATTGTCAATGTAACCTTTTGTAAGTAGTGCCTGGAGGATTCAGTGTGGAGAAACTCTAGAGAGAGCGTGTGTATTAACTTGTGGATTTTTCTGTGAGTATTTGGTGGCAGTCTGACGAAGTTGCTTCGGAAGACGGCGTTAGCGCTGAGCTCAGCTCAGAGTAAATGAGATGAATGGAGGGAGATGATGACGTGACTCCCCACCCGCCTTAACTGTCAATCCCCACAAACACAGTCTCGGAATTTGCATAAGCACACCCCTTCACCTACAATTTTAACTTAGTTACAAAGTGATCAAAACTCGTTTATATCCCGCGTCCTCTCATTAAACTTGTATCCCGCATTACCTGTGGGCATGTGAAACGCCAGCGTAGCCTGTCTATGAACTTAATTTAAAGTTTAGGTTTACACCTTGCTTTCTTTCGAGGTAGCAGCACTCATGAATATGGTAGTATATGTCACTCGCCGCTTCTTATTGTTTCGCTGCCTTCTCAATTATATAATGCATGTTTTCTTAAGCGCTTTTGGAGGTCTTCCTGGTTTTCTACGCACTGCGTTGACAGTCAGTTCACGTGATTACGGGAGGCGTGATGATGTCACGAAACTCCGCCCCACGCCATTCCAGCTCAACTCCATTACAGTTAATGGAGAAAATACCTTCCAGTTATGACCATTAGGCATAGAATTTCGAAATGAAACCTGCCCAACTTTTGTAAGTAAGCTGTAAGGAATGAGCCTGCCAAATTTCAGCCTTCTACCTACAGGGAAGTTGGAGAATTAGTGATGAGTGAGTGAGTGAGTGAGGGCTTTGCCTTTTATTAGTATATATATATATATATATATATATATATATATATATATATATATATATATATATATATATATATGCCAGCAACACTCATGACAATGACAAAACAATTACATTGTCAATCATGTTACGTTATTATTAAAATGTTTCCTTTTCTTTTCATTACTTTAACAGACTACTTCTCTGCTGCAAAGCTGGGTATTTTGCTATATATGTGTGTATATATATATATATATATATATATGCATATATATGTATATATATATGTGTGTGTGTCTATGTATGTGTCTGTGTCTATATATATATATGACAGCAACACTCATATCAGTGACAAAACAATTACATTAACAATCATCTTACGTTATTTTTAAAATGTTTCCGTTTCTTTTTCATAACTTCTTTAACACACTACTTCTCCGCTGCAAAGCGCGGGTATTCTGCTAGAACTAAATAAATTGCAAAATATTTTAAATAAATCCAGGTCAAACTTTGTTAAAATTACAAGAGTAAAACAAGCTGTTAACTTTAATTTTATCCATTAGCTGTTTTACATGCGCTCTCCGGCTTTTCAACCCCTGCTTTGTTGCAGCAGCTTCTGATTTCTCCCTGCCTTCAAGGAAGAAAGCAGCTTCTATTTTGAGTATTCTGAGTTTGATTAAACCTTTGGATATTTACATAAACTAAATAGCATAAAGGCAGCCTGAGGGTTAGTGCCTCACAGTTTCAATATTCTGGGTTCAAATCCTAGACCGAAGACTGTAATAGTGGAATTTATAAAGCCCTCTTATTAACTGTACTCTATATCTAATGAACAACATCCTGTAACTATATTATTACAAATATTACTTCAGTTGCCACTGACTTACATGGTACAGGGTATAATAAACAACAATACTTAGCTTCTGTTATGATGTATAAAATCTACAAATTATTCTCTATTTTTATTACATTTGGCTCACTCTGAACAAGATGAATTCAGATGCAGGACACTTGAATAGATATTATAATATCAAAAGCATATCTTCCTCCCTTATACCTCACTTTTATAACAGCTGCTCACAACAAAGTGCTAAATTGGTTTTACACCCTGGGAAAGAAAGATTTGGTGATACCCGAGGCTATTGATTACTTTTTGGATGAACACCTGACAGAGCTACTTGGTGTACAATCTTGGGAAGGAGGATAGGCCGATATCTCATACAACATCAAATAACTTTATTATTTGGGGAAAGATAGATTAAAGAGTTTGAGCAAAATTCCTCTATCATATGGAGAGCCAGCCAATCGGGTGCATGCAGCAATTATGTGTTGTGAAACCGTGATAGAATTTTATAGTAAATATGCCTCGTCTGAAGAGCGACATAGGAAGGAGGAAGAAGAAGAGAAGACAAGACATCAGGAGAAGAGAACAGAGCGACGTCACAAGAGGGCATCAACAAAGTGCGACATTTTCATCTGATCGTCGGAAAAATATATAATGAACAGCTGTGAGTGCTAGATCACAAGCCGCCTGTGACATTCATCCTTCTCATCTTTACTTTTTCTAAATACGAAATATATTCAGACTTTACTATGACAGTGTTCTCCCCAGAATTTTTTTCCAGCCGGGTGGCAAGAAAAGTAGTTGGGTGGGGTGGGACAGGGAAATTTGGTGGTGGAGAAAATTAAATGTGCATTATTTTTATTAGTTAATTATTATTATTTATTTCCCAATGTTTACTATGACTTTCTTTAAGGTTTGACACTTGTGCCACAATATTTTTATTAAATTTAAGAAGTTTGCAATTCAGGATACTGCAACTCTAAAATAAATTTTAAATAACAATTGTTATGACATAAACCAAGAGGCCCAAGTATTATCGCTGTCAGGAAGAAAAGTGAAAACAATGAAAAAAAAGTATGGGAAACCTAATGAAAAGAAATAAAAAAATATTCTTCAAAGCCAACTTGCATACGCAGAAGGTGTCTTCAGTTAAATATTTTTTCTTCTTTTTTTCCTAGAGGCCAAGTTGTCTGCGGCTTTCACATAATCAAAGTTCCAAGTATCTGGGTACTCCAAGGAGATCGAAAACCCCCTTTCACCTTCAGCTGTGGTCAATGGGATAACTAGACCAATATGAGCTACTCTGGCTAAATTTGGAAACTACTCCTTGAGTTGCTGCCATTTTTACTAAAATCTGTTTTGGACTGATGTCTTTGTATGATTGACTTATGATCATTTTTGGCACAACTGTCCATTCTTGCCTGCTACTTTCATATTTTAAAATTGGAGGGCTATCATTTTTGGAGTAATGATCGAAAAGAATTTCAACAGAATCACTTGAATCGTGAGTTTCTGCATTGAAAACTTTTTGAAAAGCTGGAAAAAATTGGCATGTCAGGGAATCCTGCATCTAGGTGCCTGTCTGCCGTCTCTAGGTATTTATCATATATTGCAGTTTTAAATGACATTACATAACTCTGTGTATAAATCATAAGACTTAAATTTGAGCCCTGGTCCAATGTGCACCTGGCTTATGTCTGAGTCTTATATACTTCTGAGCTTAAGCTTAAAAGCTGACGCTGTTATTTTATTATTCACTATGATAAAATGTACTTCTTGTCCTTTATATATAACCCCCTAAGAGAAGTGCTATATTTATGGCATAACATTTCTGTCTATCAAATGCTCCCAGTAGAACAGTTTCAACTTATAATTACAATTACCTCACTATTAACTCTATAACTGTAATATTACACAACCTGAGCCATTTTATGAGCCATGTGCACTATCTGCACTATATTTTTATGTTGTACTATTGCACTTATTCTTTCATATAGTATATGTTTCATTGTTTTATTATTGTTATTTTATAGGAAAATATATTTATAGAGGATTTGTATATTGAATCTCATTGTACTGTACAATGAAAAGGAAGGAATTCACAAAGAGAGCACATATTAATAGATGATGAAGACTAGCTTCAAGTCAATTTAGTTTTCTAAGAGCTATCTTCTTGGAGCTGTGAGCTGTTTGAATACTAGGATGTATACTTGATATTTTTTGATGAAATGTATTAAAGTATGTATATTACATTTTACAAATAAATTATTAACTACAATTAAATAATGTGTACTGTTAATAATTAAACATGTGCGACACGGTGGCACAGCAGTAGTGATGAGCTGGCCCTATCCATAGATTGATCCTACCTTGTGTTGTATGCTTCCTGGGCTGGCGTGACCCTGGATAGATAAATGGATGAAATAATTCAAGATGTATTACCAAAATTTTTCAATGATCCTTAAAGTCTTGAAAAATCTGATTTAAGCTTACAGCTGGGTATACATTTAATATAAAGCTTATATTGTGGCGATTTGTTATGTGGAGAGAAAAAATGGAAAGACAGGATTTGGGGTTGGTACGTTTGAAAGACACAGTACTGCTGCAATAAATTATTTCATCCAGGATCGCGGCCCCAGAAAATATCTTGCTGGAAGCAGGACAAGTCCCTGGATGGGAGAGGCACGAGCAATTCTGGATGCGGTGGAGGTAGGAATTATTCTGGATGGGGTTTGGAGGCAGAAACAATACCTGGACAGGGCTGCAGGAACAATTCTTGGACGGGGTGCTACCTAATTGCAAACACTGCCCCACTGTGTCCCCATGTTTAGTACGTACTTTAATGCATTTCTTAATGAAAATTATGTCAAGTATAAATATTAGTATTTTAAAATGTTGAGAGAGCTGCAATATAATAAATGTAGTGTATTCTGTGTGGCAATCCGTGCCATTATGCTCCTATGTGTGAAAGAGAAAGACCATTTAAGAAGCACATAGTGATTCACACACATACAATGCAAACCATTTAACGTGCTGCTTTAGTTACGATGGGATTTGAGAAATTCTAGTAAACATTGATTTTAAGATGAAGGTTACAATGTTCTACTTTAAATGACAAAATATACCACCAGATTAAAGTGAAAATTTTCAGATTTAAGTCAACATTTCGATCTCTTTCTTCTTCATTGTGCATTTTTTTATTTACACTTCTGTATGACACCCAGGCAGTGGGTCGACTTTGACATCCTACCACTTCATTTTATATTTCGGGCACTGTGTAAGTTTCTGAACTTGAACTTTCGAGTGCCATTCCACCACGTTCCTTTTGTTGCTCATGCCACTGCCTAAGACACCAAAAAGTGTGTTTTTCCTCACCTCAGCTTCACTGAGTAGGACCTACACTTGGCATTTGCAAAAATCTCCTTATTTACATGTGCATTTGCCGTTAACTTTTAACAAAATACTGAATGGAAAGGGATATTTATATTGATTTTCATATTCAGATATGTAAAATTGTGGGAGGAGTCGGGGTAGGGCTATAAGGCATGTGCGTTAAATTTCACGTTTGTTGGGATTTATAAAGGGGAAGTGTGTGGAACCTAGCAAACAAACAGTTTTATTCATCTGGAATTTTTTGTGCATACGCATGTTTCTGTTTTTGTCCGTACGCCATGTTTTAGTGTGAATTCTATGCACGTTTCTACAAATGAAGCCCCTGTTGATTACTGATCAGCCGTTCAACTTAGTATTCCAAATCTGTCCGAGTAGAAGCATAGGCAACTATCTGGAAAAACTTAATTTTATAATTAACTACTCGCAAAAGGATGTCAATTGCCTATGGAAACATATTACTAAGTACCATATAATGCATGAACATTACTTTGCATGGAATAGAGGAAGGTAACAATTGTTCTTTATTCACAAACATTCTGATTTATCTGCTATGTCTGTTATATTAGTGGTGATTAATAAAATAACTGTGCTAGCTCTCATACTCTATGTGAGTATTGTGGTTTGAACATCTGAAATTTTGACATAGAGACACCTGGTTTAGGAAACTGACTACGGTTGTAAAATAGGCTAGAAGACAAATAACTAATTTTTCATGCAATGAGTGACCAATAAAAGAGACAACCTTCTGTCGTTAAGTGAGGGCACACTCCTCTGGAGCCAAAATCTTCACATTTCCCAGTGCAGAATCAATCAATCAATTAATCATATGTAGCAGGTTAATGCCCATCATGAGGGCAAGAGCATCCCAATTCCTATTTCTGGTAGTAACCCTAGCAGCCAAATGTTCTGAACTACATATTTTTAAATTGCTGAAGCTTTTATCATCAGAATGAACAAATCATATAATATTTGGTTATGTTTGCAATGGTAATTTATTTTATAAATACCAAATGGTCTTCTAGAGAGGAAAAATGCATCAATAAAATAAAGTATTAATTTACTGTACCTGAAATTTCCTTTCCAGTTTTGGGTTTTAATAGTCTGTTCCTAAGAAAACATAATTAAACATTAAGCAGTACATGTCTCAAAATAAATTAGGTTTGTTCTAATAATCATACATGACAAATTTAAATTGCTAAATTTGGCATCACAAAAAAGGCAAAACGACAACAATATTACTGAAAATTTATGTTAGATTTATAATATTCCTTTTTGGTAAAACAAGTCAATAAAAGCAATTGCGCAACATTTATAAAATTACAAGCTGCAATATTTGTACAGTTTAATAGATTTAACTTGTCTGGACTGTTAATGACAAAGTAACTTTGAAGCAGTTAGATGTTTATAAAATATACTTTCCAAGTTGAATAAGTATAAACCGAAGACACCAGTTTTGGAGAAGAACCTCAAGCCATCTGTGAAGTATGTTTGTGAAATGTTATTATTTGGGGTTACTTTGCTGACTCAGGGCCTGGGCAACTTCATCAAGTCAACTGTGAATTCAGCCTCATATCAAAGTATGCTTCAGTAGATTGTGAGGCCTTCTACTGGAAAGTTGAATTTGAAACGGCAATGGGCCCTTCAGTACAATAATGATCTGAAGCACACTAGCAAATCCACTAAGGAATGCTCCAAAAAGAAGAAATTGATGGTTATGGACTGGCCTAGGAAAGCCCTGATTTGAATCCCATTGAAAGTTGTGGGAGCATTTGAAACAGGCAGTACCTGAAGAAAACCGCTAACATCTTACAACTGAAGGAAGTTTGCAGGTGAAGTGGTCAAAATTTGAACTGAGTTGATGTCATAAAACAGTTGAGCAGTTATGCAAAATGCCTACAAGAAGTCATCCCTACTAATAGGGGCAATATCAAGATCTGAAATCAAGGGTGTGCTTACTTTTTTCCTCCAGCAGAAACACAGCTGATGAATACATCTACAGATATTTCTGTTAAATAAATAAATAACTTAAAAGGTACATTTTTCTTGTGTTTTATTCAAGTATATCACCTTTATCGGCAGGTACAGTTTGCATGAAGATCTACTGTTTGCATGTTCAAATATGTAGAAAACGCCAAGAGTTCCCATGGGGTATACTTACTTTTTCAAATGACTGTACATACCATTTAGTGCCTTAGGAAGATAAAGTGACTAATTGAAAACCTCACCTGTCTTGTCAGACACTTTTGTAAAGGTACAGGGCCAGTGATACTTACATAAGTAAGATTCGGGGACAGTCAATAACAAGAACAAATATTTTAAAAAGCAATCAGTGTGCGTTTATGTATATACTTGCAAATACTATTTTGTATATTGTATATACTTTTATATATACTGTTCTGAAGATACATGGAAGTAAGAATTTCATTATGCTATGTACTGTAACACATAACAAATAAACTTAAAAACTAACAATATTAAGCACAGTTTGGAGCAAAATTCTGCAATGATTGGAGCCAATCAACAATATCTATTTTACATGGACGTATATCACAACCATTGGCTCAGCCCCAACTGACATGAAATACAAATGACAACCGCTACAAAGTTTCATTGTTAAATGTGTTACTGCTCTTAGAAAGCTGGTTTACTCTGACAAAATATTGTGCCACAATATTTTTATTAAATTTAAGAAGTTTACAATTCAGGATACAGCAACCCTAAAATAAATTTTAAATAACAATTGTTATGACATAAACCAAGATGCCCAAGTATTGTCGCTGCTTAAAAGCTGACGCTGTTATTTTATTATTCACTATGATAAAATGTACTTCTTGTCCTTATATATAACCCCCTAAGAGAAGTGCTATATTTATGGCATAACATTTCTGTCTATCAAATGCTCCCAGTAGAACAGTTTCAACTTATAAATTACAATTAACTCACTGTTAACTCTACAACTGTAATATTACACAACCTGAGCCATTTTATGAGCCATGTGCATTATCTGCACTATATTTTTATGTTGTACTATTGCACTTATTCTTTCATATAGTATATGTTTCATTGTTTTTATTATTGTTATTTTATAGGAAAAATTAATTTATAGAGGATTTGTATATTGAATCTCATTGTACTGTTCAATGAAAATGTAGGAATTCTAAAAAGAGAGCACATATTAATAGATGATGAAGACTAGCTTCAAGTCAATTTAGTTTTCTAAGAGCTATCTTCTTGGAGCTGTGAGCTGTTTGAATACTAGGATGTATACTTGATATTTTTTGATGAAATGCATTAAAGTATGTATATTACATTTTATAGATAAATTATTAACTACATTTAAATAATGTGCACTGTTAATAATTAAACATGTGCGGACACGGTGGCACAGCAGTAGTGATGAGCTGGCACCCTAATCAGGGATTGATCCTCCCTTGTGTTGTATGCTTCCTGGGACTGGAGTGACCCTGGATAGATAAATGGATTGAATAATTCAACATGTATTACCAAGATTTTCAATGTTCCTCTAACGGTCTTTAAAAATCTGCTTTCTAAGCTTACGGCTGGGTATACATTTAATACAGAGCTTATATTGTGGCGATTGGTTATGTGGAAAGAAAAAATGGAAGGACAGGATTTGTGGGGTTGGTACGTTTGAAAGACACAGTACTGCTGCAATAAATTATTTCATCCAGGGTCAAGGGTGGCGGCGAAAAAATATTTTGCAGGGAAGCAGGACAAGTCCCTGGACGAGAGGCACGAGCAATTCTGGATGGAGTGGAGGTAGGAATTATTCTGGATGGGGTTTGGAGGCAGAAATAATACCTGGGGTCTCATGTATAACGCCTGCATAGAACTCGCACTATAACATGGCATAAGCAATAAAGCCAAAATGTGCTTACGCACAGAAAAATCCAGATGAAGGAATATCAGGGGGGAAATATAAGAATTTCAGCAAATACCAAGTGGAGGCAAAGGAAAAACATACTATTTGTTCAAATAAACAGTAACAACGCTAAACCAGATATGGTATTTGGAATACTATGGCTATTCCTGACCATTATATTGTTAAAAGTTAATTACAATCAGATGCATTACACTAATAAACAATATGCGGTTAGTTTCAGTGTATTTATAAAGCTGCGTCAGGAAAATAAAGAGTAACCTCACAGGAGCAGTAGCATTGCTTTGACGCTGCGCCGCCAGTCTGCAAAACCAAGCGGAGAAATTGAAAACGACAAGGTATGAGGTACCGTGGAAAAGTCGCGTGGCTTTACGCCAAGTGTAGGTTTTATACATTGCAATTTGATCGTGGAAAAGTTTTTACGAATATTTCTGTGCGTGCGACCGCTTTATACATGAGGCCCTTGGACAGGGGATGGAGGAACAATTCTTGGACGGGCGCTATATAATCGCCACTACTCACCCCACTGTGTCCCTATGTTTAGTATGTGACTTTAATGCATTTATTTATGAAAATGATATAAAGTATAAATATTAGTATTTTAAAATGTTGAGAGAGCTGTAATATAATAAATGTAATGTATTCTGTGTGGAGATCCGCGGCTTTACGCTCCTGTGTGTGAAAGAGAAAGACCATTTAAGAAGCACATAGTGATTCACAAACATACAATGCAAACCTTTTAACGGGCTGCTTTAGTTACGATGGGATTTGAGAATTCTAGTAAATTAAATATTGATTTAAAGATGAAGGTTACAATGTTCTACTTTAATGACAAAATATACCACCAGATTAAAGTGAAAATTTTCAGATTTAAGTCAACATTTGATCTCTTTCTTCTTCATTGTGCTATTTTTTTTTTTTTACACTTCCGTATGACACCCAGACTTTGGGTGACTTTGACATCCTACCACTTCATTTTATATTTCAGGCACTGTGTAAGTTTCTGAACTTGAACTTTCGAGTGCCATTCCATCACATTCCTTTTGTTGCTCATGCCACTGCCTAAGCCACCAAAAAGTGTTTTTTTCTCACCTCAGCTTCACTGAGTAGGACCTCCACTTGGCATTTGCAAAACCTCATTTACATGTGCATTTGCGTTGACTTTTAACAAAATACTGAATGGAAAGGGATATTAATATTGATTTTCATATTCAGATATTAAAATTGTGGAGGAGTCAGGGGGGCTATAAGGCATGTGTGTTAAATTTCACGTTTGTTGGGATTTATAATGGGGAAGTGTGTGGAACCTAGCAAACAAACAAGTTTTATTCATTCAATTTTTTTGTGCATATTTCTGTTTTTGTCCGTACGCCATGTTTTAGTGTGAATTCTATGCACGTTTCTACAAATGAAGCCCCTGTTGATTACTGATCAGCCTTTTAACTTAGTATTCCAAATCTGTGAGTAGAAGCATAGGCAACAATCTGGAAAAACTTCATTTTATAATTAACTACTCAAAGGATGTCAATTGCCTATGAAACATATTACTAATAGTACTATAAATGCATGAACATTACTTTGCATGGAATAGAGGAAGGTAACAATTGTTCTTTATCCATAACATTCTGTTTTATCTGCTATATCTGTTATATTAGTGGTGATAGGTAAAATAACTGCTAGCTCTCATACTCTACGTGAGTATTGTGGTTTGAACTCTGAAATTTTGACATAGAGAGACCTAGTTTAGGAAATTGACTATCGTTGTAAAATAGGCTAGAAGACAAATAACTAATTTTTCATGCAATGAGTGACCAATAAAAGAGACAACCTTCCGTCGATAGGTGACAGCACACTCCTCTGGAGCCAAAATTTCACCTCATATTTCCCAGTGCAAAATCAATCATGCAAATCAATCAATTAATTATTCATATGCAAAGGTTAATACCGATCATGAGGGTAAGAGTATCCCAAATTCCTATTTCTGGTAGTACCCCTGGCAGCCAAATGTTCTGAACTACATATTTTTAAATTGCTGAAGCTTTTAATCATCAGATTGAACAAATCATATAAAATTTGGTTATGTTTGCAATGGTAAATTATTTTATAAATACCAAATGGTCTTCAGAGAGGAAAAATGCATCAATAAAATAAAGTATTAATTTACTGTACCTCAGATTCCCTTTCCAGCTTTTGGATCATAATAGTTTGTTCCTAAGAAACATAATTAAACATTATGCAGTACATGTCTCCAAAATAAGTTAGGTTTGTTCTAAAAATCATACATTACAAAATTTAACTTGCTAAATTTGGCATCACAGAAAAGGCAAAACGACATTACTGAAAATTTGTTAGATTTATAATATTCCTTTTTGGTAAAACAAGTCAATAAAAGCAATTGCGAAACATTTAAAAAATTACAAGCTACAATATTTGCACAGTTTAATAGATATAACTTGTCTGGACTGTTAATGACAAATTAACTTTGAAGCAGTTACATGTTTATAAAATATACTTTCCAAGTTGAATAAGTATAAACCGAAGACACCAGTTTTGGAGAAGAACCTCAAGCCATCTGTGAGTATGTTTGTGAAATGTTATTGTTTGGGGTTACTTTGCTGACTCAGGGCCTGGGCAACTTCATCAAGTCAACTGTGAATTCTCGTCAAATCAAAGTATGCTTCAGTAAATTGTGAGGCCTTCTATTCCAAAGTTGAATTTGAAGCGCCATGGACCCTTCAGAACAATATTGATTCCAGCAAACCAAACCACTCAAAAAATCCGTTGAAAAGTTGGGGTGGGAGCCCATTT
>NW_024379764.1:0-5268 GCF_016835505.1 Polypterus senegalus
TGTGAGATTGGAGAAAGGTTGAGAAGACATCGCGAGAGGCACAACAATAGCATCGCTGAAACGACAGACTGTGAACGGACAGAAGCAGAAATGCTTCTACACCACCACATAATTACTGTTCGACAGTGATTCCGAGTAGGCCGCTCCTATTGAATCAATATCCAAGGATTTTCTTTGTAATTTTGTTTCCCTTTATAAAATATCATAATGCTTTTGAATTTAAGGGCTCCAGTTCACGACTGGCAGTCGATTTAAACAGGAGCCCATCACAGACAACTTTAACACGTGCAACGTAGTTGGGCGCACATGGCTAGTATGGAATAATATTCATAGCAAATTTTGTACATTATGAGATTGCTCCATCTAAGCAAAGAAGCTATGTACTGTCAGCCAAAATGAAAGAGTTGGTAAAATTCAGCTTTGCAAAAGCAATGATTTGGATATGTCACAACCAAGCATTTTGAAATTGTCCATCAATCTTTGAAACCCCTTACAACACATGAGGTAATATGCAAATGTATACATTCCCAACCACTCCATGTTAATGCAAATCAGGAAGGTTCAAGAAGGCAGGTGCAGTCACAGGGTATAAATAGATCCTCACAGAACATAAAGGGGGATCACAGAAAGAAGCATGGTATGACAAAGTGGAAGATGATTGGAACACTGGAAGAGTGACTGTGACTTCAGAAACAGTACAAGAATGGCTGTGGCTAGTTTCAGCTTAACTGTTCCTTACAAACCATTTTTCATGCCGATACCAGATTGAAGGTGATTCTTCTGTAAGTATGTCTATGGACCATCCATCAGTCCATCCATTTTCTAAACCTGTTTTATCCTGAGCAGGATTACAGGAAGCTGGAAACTATCCCAGCAAACATAGGGCACAAAACAGGAACAATCCTTGGATCATTCATTGTTAAATGAATATGCTTATTATCAGGCTTTACTCTCATTTTTTGTGTGTGTCTTGGTCTTTCCATCGCAGCATTCATTACAGTATTATTCTTGATGTTGTAGCCAATTGGCAACAATTACTTGCAGCTTTGCACAATAGACTACCTTATTACAGTATGTTTTCCATTCTCCTTCTTTAATATTATTTACAATATTGTTATATTATCACTATTATTATTATTGTCATTGAGGTGTAGCCTTCATCATGAGTTCCAGTTTGCAGCGTCATTAAGTCAAGACATCATTCATTCTCAAACATGAACTACTTTTCCTAGCTGGGAGTGCATAGGTTGGGAGCAGGCGCTGATATCCATCCATCCATCCATTTCTTCCGCTTATCCGAGATCGGGTCGGGGCAGCAGATTGAGCAGAGGTGCCCAGACTTCCCTCTCCCCGGCCACTTCTTCTAGCTGTTCCGGAGGAATCCTGAGGCGTTCCCAGGCCAGCCGGGAGACATAGTCTCTCCAGCGTGTCCTGGGTCTTCCCCGGGGCCTCATCCCGGTTGGTCGTGCCTGGAACACCTCACCAGGGAGGCGTCTAGGAGGCATCCTGATCAGATGCCCGAGCCACCTCATCTGACTCCTGTCGAAGCAGAGGAGCAGCGGCTTTACTTTGAACCCCTTCTGAAAGACTGAGCTTCTCACCCTATCTTTAAGGGAAAACCCAGACACCCCTGGAGGAAACTCATTTCAGCTGCTTGTATTCACGATCTCGTTTTTTCGGTCACTACCCATAGCTCATGACCATAGGTGAGGGTAGGAACATAGATTGACTGGGAAATTGAGAGCTTTGCCTTATGGCTCAGCTCCTTTTTCACCACGACAGACTGACTCAGAGCCCGCATCACTGCAGACGCCGCATCAATCCACCTGTCGATCTCACGCTCCATTCTTCCCTCACTCGTGAACAAGACCCCGAGATACTTGAACTCCTCCACTTGGGGCAGGATCTCGCTTCCAACCCTAAGAGGGCACTCCACCCTTTTCCGGCTGAGGACCATGGGCTCGATTTGGAGGTGCTGATTCCCATCCCAGCCGCAAGACTCAGTTGCGAACCGATCCAGAGAGAGCTGAAGATCACGGCCTGATGAAGCAAACAGGACAACATCATCTGCAAAAAGCAGTAACCCAATCCTAAGTCTACAACCGGACCACCTCAACACCCTGGCTGCACCTAGAAATTCTGCACATAAAAGTTAGAACAGAATCAATGACAAAGGGCAGCCCTGGTGGAGTCCAACTCTCACTGGAAATGGGTTTGACTTACTGCCGCAATGCGGACCAAGCTCTGACACCGGTTGTACTGGGACTGATTCCTTCTCTCAGGGACATGGTCGAACACCTTTTCCAAGTCCACAAAACACATGTAGACTGGTTGGGCAAACTCCCATGCATCCTCTAGTACCCTGCTAAGGGTGTAGAGCTGGTCCACTGTTCTTGACCAGGACGAAAACCACACCGTTCCTCCTGAATCTGAGGTTCAACTGTCCGATGGACCCTCCTCCAAGACCCCAAATAGACTTTTCTAGGGAGGCTGAAGAGTGTGATTCCTCTGTAGTTGGAACACACCCTCCAGTCTCCTTTGTTAAAGAGGGGAACCACCACCCGTTCTGTCAATCCAGAGGCACTGTCCTGATGTCCATGCGATGTTGCAGAGACGTGTCAACCAAGACAGTCCTACAACATCCAGAGCCTTAAGGAACTCCGGGTGATTTCATCCAACCTCGGGCCCCGCCACCAAGGAGTTTTTGACCACCTCAGTGACCTCAGTCCCAGAGATGGGAGAGCTTAGTTAGTGGGATTGAGGAGGTCTTCAAGTACTCCCCCACCAACCCACAACGTCCCGAGTCGAACTCAGCAGCGCACCATCCCCACCATATGCAGTGCTGACACTGCACTGTTTCCCTCCTGAGATGCTGGACAGAGGACCAGAATCTCGCCAAAGCCGTATGAAAGTCGTTCTCCATGGCCTCCCCAAACTCCTCCCATGCCCGGGTTTCTGCCTCAGCAACCACTGAAGCCACATTCAGCTTGGCCTGCCATTACCTATTAGCTGCCTCTGGAGTCCCACAGGATAAAAGGGTTCTGTAGGAGTCCTTTTTCAGCTTGACAGCATCCCTCACCACCGGTGTCCACCAATGGGTTCTGGGATTGCTGCCACGAAAGGCACTGACCACCTTATGGACACAGCTCCAGTCAGCCACCTCCACGATAGAGGCACGGAACATGGCCCATTCGGACTCAAGTGGGAGTTGAAGCTACTTCTGACATGTTAACATGCGCTGATAGCAAGGGACAAATTCATATGCTGGTCAGACTTTTAGTGTAGCTTCTAGCAGTAATTCTGTGATGCTTGATAAAGGTACTAGTACTGGGACTCCTGGTCTTTTAAAATTACATTCAACAACAATTTTCCTAGGTGCACACAGACCTCCAAACAGTTAAACATAGCTGGCGCTCAATTTATACAACCTGCAGATAGGGTCAAAAGGTTACATGGTTGCTCATCCCAGCATTAGAATGGGCAAAGCGTGTGTTCTAGAAGAGGCCAGAGTAGAATAGCCAGGCTTGATGAAGATAATGGAAAGACTAGAAATAAATAAATGACAGCTCTTTACAACATTGGTGTTATCTCTGCTGAGAAATGACTAAGGGTGTTGTTTGTTCTTTGCCCCCATCCTCCCAGAGATGGTACAACTGGGACAAAGACCTTAAAGCCATCAGATTACATGGAACAAATTCTATTGCTGCATTAAACAGAGAACCCCATTTAGCTATCTGAAGGTCTGGCCTCTGGTTTGTAATGGTGCATTCTTGTAAAAGAACAGCTCTCTCATTCTGTTAACATGTCAGCTATTACAAGAGTGCCAAAGGACATCTGTGAATGCCCAACATATCAGATCATGAAGGGCTGGCCTATAGCAGTAGAAAACCATGCTAAGGTCCACTTAAGTGAGCTAAGAACTGGAAAGTGAGGCTGAAATGGGCAGATAATCACCAAAACCAGACAGGTAAAGATAGGAAAAGTGATTCCTGATCTGAAAACACTTATGAACTCTTGGATCTGCCCTGCCTTATGTCAATAATTCAGGCTGGCGGTAGTAGTATATTAGTGTGGGGAATGATTGCTTAACAGTTATTAGATCTAACATCAGACTCACATTTAGAGACCTATAAAACAATTATATGTTTAAGGACTATACTTCTGTTAATTATACTGTATATCAATCTATTTTATATATTCTACATAAGTGTATTATTTATTTTTGTATACTGTTTATTCATTATTATTCTTATCTCATTTAAATTTTTTTTGCTTGTAACTATTTGACATCTTGCAAAGCACTTTGAGCTACATGATCTGTATGAAAATGTGCTATAGAAATAAGTGTTATTATCTTCATCTAATATAGCAACTTTTAGGTGAGTTGGAACATGATGTTTGCAGAATGAATGTGTGGGAGAAAAATCTGCGGAAACTGCATGATACTGTAAATTGTGTTCTCAAGTCATATAGAGGATAGTGGCAATTAGGGGAACTACAGATCTTGAGATGACTCTCATTTAAAGAGATAGGTAAATTAAGATTGATGAGCCATGTTTACCTGAATATTCTGTTCTCATCAAAATGTTTCTTCTGTTTTGTTTTAGGAGTAGACTTGAGGTGATCCTGAGGTTGTTTAATAAGTTGCTTATGTTGTAGTTCAGTATGCTTTAAGTTGAGAGCATAGGCAAAACATGTCGCCAAGGGCAGCAGCTGCTTATAATGAAAAATTTGCACATCACAGTCATTTATACTATAAATGTTTATGGAGACTTTTGATTTTTTGCTACAGTATATCTACATATATAAATAGCCACAGTACCTGTCAAAAACAAGTAATAGAATAATTAAAACATTTGTACTATCTCTTGCCCTGCATGTATACCTTCAGTTCCTTTCCTCTGTATTTGTGTATGTGAATGTCTCTTAATCGGTGCTCCCTCTCTCGAGAACGTTTCCATAAAGTCTGCTCCTCATACTCTGTCATTATTTTCGAGGCACCTCTTGTCCAGTTTAATACGTACTGTCTCTCAGCATGCCTCATACACCTTTACTCCACCTTATGCATCTCAGACTCGCACTTCCTCTTTTGTCATATCACAAAAGCCAAACTGACCAATCACATCAAAGCCAAACTGACCACTCATGTTGCCCAAAGGGTCTGGACACACAAACCTTAGTGTTTTATTATATACTGTAGTATATACAGTATATGTAATATATACTGTATATATATATATATATATATATATATATATATATATATAT